>NW_019738964.1:434853-436614 GCF_002891405.2 Cryptotermes secundus
AAAAAATCTCCAGCAAATAAGGATTTTAACATCCGTTCAGATATATTTCATAACAAGCTTCCTTTTTTATGATTTCTTTGGCCCAGCATTGAAGAATAATGCATTATGCGGCATCGTATCTATCTGTCCCTCATAAAATGTATTTCCAAAGCCAGTTCAAGAGGATTCGGTTACATGTGATATTCCAGAGCGTACTCAGAAGGGCTGGCCATCGAAATTAGTCTTGGCCTATATTATCGTTCAATAGAATCTTTACTGTGTATCTACATCAGAGCATCTCATTTAAAGACAGGTAGTCGTTAAAAATATTTTTGTAAAATAAAATATTAGTCTTATCAAATGACTGCCTCTATGGCCTAGTGGTCAGCGTTCCTGGCTACAGATCCAGAGGTTCCAGGTTCGATTCCCAGTGCTACCAGATTTTATGAGTAGTGGGTCTGGAACGGGGTCCACTCAGTCTCGTGAGGATAATTGAGGAGTTATTTCAAGGAAATAGCGGCTCCGGTCTAACCGAAATTAACGGCCGTAGGGATCCGTTGTGCTGACCACGTGACACCCTCTATCCGCACTAGTTGGCACTAACTTCGCCCACAAGCGGCGGTCGCTCTGTCAGTATAGTTCGCTTGCGGACTAAAGGCCATGGAGCTTTTTTTGTTTAGTCTCATCGAGTTAATCAGTTTTCTTTACAAGCAACCTTCAGTACACTATGGTGTAGTGTTGGCAGTGTACTAAGGTCAACATTCTGTTACTTCTACAGTGTGAAATGTGTGGACGTGCCCTGTGATAATTTGATTTTGAACAGCGCATTCATCTCTGTAGTAAGAGACTTGTAAATACCACATATCTGCAATAAATGGATATCACTTTCAACTGGTTCTGCAAAACTGCAAATTGAAAGATGCAATCTGAATTGAGATGCATGCAAAACAGAAATACATCCTACGCGTTTACAATATAGACACTTATGTTCACTGATTTCTAAATAATTTTATGTCACTTTTTATGGGGAGTTGTTACATTCGCTGACCTTTACAAAGACAGAAGACATATAGGAAGTTGGTTGAAGTGTTAACGCATTTGACTTATATTCGTGAGCTGTCATCTTCGAATATCTGCCGGAAAATCGAATCTGCTGAGGCTCTGCGTGGTTTTACTCAGTTTCTCAAAAAATCGGTATGACACCTTAAATTAAAAACCTACTCTTTCTTCTACGTCCCTTTGAAGTCATTATTACCTGTTATGCAGCCATTTAACGTGACATGGGTCTGAGTTACTGGCTAACTAACTAATGAACTTCATGGAGCTGAGTCTTTCTTGAGAAGCCGCCAGTTGTGCAGCTACTCAAGAACTTCCCAAAATTTTATGGAACCCGAAGTTTCATCACCGTGTTCAAAAGATCCTTACACTGATCCATATCCCTATCATACCACCCCATCCTATCCCTCTAAGATCCATTTTAATATTATCCACCCACCTACGTCTTCGTCTTTCTACTCATTTCTTTCCTCCTGGATTTTCCGCCAGCATCATATCCATTCCTCTTCGCTATATTCGTGCTATATGCACTGCCCATCACACACTCTTTCACTTGATCATTCTAATAATATTTGGAGAAGAGTACAAGTTATGAAACTCCTCATTATGCAGTTTTCTCCAACCTCCTGTCACTTCATCTCTCTTCGGTGTAAATATTCTCCTCAGCACCCTGTTCTCAAACACCCTCAGTCTATGTTCCTCCCTTAATGTCAGAGACCAAGTTTC
>NW_019738964.1:436706-458451 GCF_002891405.2 Cryptotermes secundus
ACCAATCCGAACCAGCGTCATAGTCACCCAAAAACGTGACAATATCTACGATTTATGCTGTCTGTACTTCGTTTTACAATTCACAGTAGACTGTCAACTGACTGGGCGACCGTCTCAATCTGCACCGCTCGACAACCAAAGCTACACCTAAAAGTGAATTTTTTTTAACTCGCTTAGTGGGGGGTGGAGTCCAACTGGGGCCACCCGGCACGGCGGCCACTGATTGGCGTATTGTAGCCTGTCCCGGATGATTATGATGATGGAGAATTTGGTGGAATAAAGATTGGCAAGGGAAACCGAAGTACTCGGAGAAAACCCGCCACAGCGCCACTTTTTCCACCACAAATCTCACTTGACCAGACCCGGGATCAAACCCGAGCCTCTGCGATGGGAAGCCCGCGACTAACCGCTTGAATTATGGCGCGGCCTACACCTAAAAGTAAGTAAAGGTATACCTGTAACAGGCCGTGGAGGTCCATAGGGTAGTGAGATGTTGAGGTTCCCACGTTTTCTAGAAAATCGGCTTATAGATGGCGGCAAGGTTGTCAGCCCTACGCGCCGGCCGCCCTTTACCCCCCCATGAAGATTCCCGGTGCTCATTTCTGTTAGCGGCTGAGTCGACCCCAGGGCCATAGTGCGGCTGGAAGGATTAGGCCAATTGAAAAAAAAAATCCAATGACCTCATCGGGACATGAAACCGCGACCTTCCAGCTTGTAGCATAGTGCCTCAACCAACTACGCTACCGCGTGCTCTTGCACCTGGATTCGATAATTAAATACTGAACCTGGAAACATGAAAAGAAGGCCTCTTCCATTCAAGTGAATTGCAGCAGCTCTTTCGAATAATTGACTTCAGTCATGTAGGTTACTTTATGTAGCTGCCAACCTACAAAATATATAACCCCAAATGATGAAAGAAAATGGGAAGGATTTGGCAGCAACCCATCGTGGCTTACTCGAAGCACTCTTTCGACATTTTCCGGAAGGACTGAAGCAAATCACGAAAGATCTCAATGAGGAGACCCGTTATCCCACAGAAGTTCGATGCGTGCAGCTCCTGTATACCAGTCTACAGATTTCTGCTACAAAATCTCGCTCTGTTGAAGTCTCGTAACTGCGAAATTTCGATTCACTGGAATCATATAACGTCGAGTGAGATGGGAACTTGATAAACAAGGTTTTCATGTCCTATTTGAGAGTGTTGTTCTGCAATTCGTGTAAAGTCACTGAAATAAACTATTAACAACCTGAAACACGGCCGAAAACTGAACACAGATTTCCTTCTGCAAAGAGCACACGATAGCAGGAATGTTACTCGTACACAGATGAAGACTTTTCTCCCATCCTCTGTACAAATTGGACGGCTGCCTAAGCGATCCCTGTAGCTTTCGCTTCGATTGATGTTCTTTTTCTCCCCCCGTTTGTAACTGGAACAATATCTGAGCACTTAGGCATTGGCGCCCTGCTGGGCTTGCAGTTTGAGTTGTGCACTTTGCTATCTCATGCTGCAGAAATACAGGTTGCTGTGGAGTTGAGTAAGCGGGTTTAGTGCACTCATGAGAATATAACTGGATTACGAGGTGCGTCTCTCTGATTTCGTATGTGTGACTCTTAACAGACGAATACATACACCTATCAGACTAAGCAGACAGATTCAGCCCTTCCAAGTCCACTGTTAAAAGTCACATTTTCGTGAAACGGAAAATGTGAAAGATTTATGCACATCAATTTTTTTTATTCCCTCAGAGGAAGATATGGGTCTGACACTTCAATGTTTGGGCACGCTTTAGTTATTATATCCATAAATTTAATTTAAGAAGATTTATAAAATGTGGCAGGAAATGATACATTTGTCACCCTCAACCCTTCTTTTATCCTACGTACAATTTGAATTTTTTTTTTTTGATGAAAAGAATGTCTTAGTATTATATTCCCAAAATTCCGTCCGTGTTAATTATTTGAATCTGAATCGAAGAAATTTTAGCTTAGAAATTTATGTGGCATCGAAAGGGATAAGAAGTTGATCATGTGTCATGAGTAGTTGACGATTTGGTAAGAGGACTCTTTCGAAGTACTCAGCCATTTGCCTGTAGAAATCTTGTAGAGATGTAGAATTTTGCAGTCAGGGTAAGACGGGCACTCTAATGGTGATCTTCATAAAAAAAAAGTCGGTAATACTAAGTGGAGACGCAGAAGGGGCTAAGAATGAAGTCATCCGGCCACCACGATTACTGCAAGTATACGCCTAGTTTCTTTCCAAAGTTTTGTGCCCAGTACCATATGTAGCCTTATTCTTTTTTTTTATTGCTAATGGGGTGGTACTAAGTCCCTTGTACTGCGGCCACTTCTGGCCTATTGTGCCAGCCCCAGATGATAGGTGAGGGTGATTTGGAGCAATTGGTAGAATGAAAATTGACAGGGGAAACCGAAGTACTCGGAGAAAACCTGCCCCAGCGCTACTTTGTCCACCACAAATCCCACTTGACCAGACCCGGGATCGAACCCGGGCCGCCGCGGAGGGAAGCCACCGACTAACTGCTTGAGCTATGGCGCGGCCTCTGTGTTAGCCTTATCTACATGCTCATTTGAATTCGGTAACCTCGTCAGAGACTGAAATCCGACATATGTACACAAATTGAATGATTAATTATCATGCGTATGTTGTGTGAGATGGAAGTAAGGTTAGGATATTTGGACTTGGGATAGAGCAAGCGACTGAAACATGAAGACGATTGCATGATAAGCAGCTTCATAACTTCTTCTTTTTACTTTTCATGATCCATTTGGAACAGCGACTAGGCTACGAGTGAACAACTGAGAAACTGGGGTTTGTGTCGTGGCTAGAAGAAAATAACATCTTGAAATTGTCCAGACCCGCACTGGGATTTCCCCAACCTCCTAACATACAGATGCCGAGGATTCTGTAACGGGGACGAAGCGACGGGAGGGGGTGAAATTCATCCATCTAGAACTAAGGTTGAAATGTGTGGAGGTATAACTCCACTTTTACATAAGTCCTCATAGTGTGGTTTAGCAACAGCTTCATATTCCGTACTATTTTTAATGCGGTGAAGACAGAGAAGAATGGGATATTGCAGGTAACGTGTAGTACGTATGAGGCAGATGAAAAGTACTCACAAATTTTTGTTCAAATAGCCTGTAGAAGAACTTCGATGGGAGGATAATATTAAAATGAAATTGATGGAAGAAGATTGTTAATATTTTTTATTGCTAGTGGGGTGGGACTAAGTCCCTTGTACTGCGGCCACTTCTGGCCTATTGTACCAGCCGCAGATGATAGATGAGGGTGATTGTGGAATTAAGATTGACAAGGGAAACCGAAGTACTCGGAGAAAACCTGCTCCAGCGCCACTTTGTCCACCACAAATCCCACTTGACCAGACCCGGGATGGAACCCGGGCCGCCTCGGTGGGTAGCCAGCGACTAACCGCTTTAGCTATGGCGCGGCCAAGATTGTTAATATACGAATGTGTAGTGCCGTTATCTTGTGGGCATAGAAACAAACTTAGGGTTCTGTAAAAAGCGGAGAATATCTTGATTTTCTGAGCCGGGATAGCGCAGTCGGTATAACGACTGGCTAGGGGTTGGACGAGAGAGGGGTCGGAGTTCGAGTCCCGGTAGAGTCAAGAATTTTCTCTTCTCCACGTCATCCACACCGGCTCTGGGGCCCACCCAGCTCCCTATCCAATGGGTAGCGAGGGCTCTTTCCCCGGGGGTAAAACGGCTGGGGCGCGAATCTGACCATTCACCTCCAGCTACTGCTGAGGTCAAGAAAATGTGGCGCTATACATCCACTCCCTCATACGCCTTCATGGCGAAGTTCACAAGAACAACTTTACCTTTACCTGAAAGTTTCTAAAATGATTCTGCTCCCTGGACATAGTTACCATTCAGGTGTAGTGCCAATAGTGTGAATGAAAATATGGGATGCTACGTCCTCGAAATTCTTTAGATAACAACTTTGAGTAATTAACTGTAGCTGTTAAGACTTAGGCATTCTCCTCTGTTTCTTTTATAGGGGTGTCCTAATGGAGGGTTGCTTTCTTTAGAGCTCCTCTGGACACATGCTGGTGTCAACCCCAGCAATAACTGATTCCTAAACACTGGCCAATATCTGTCCATTCTACGTGTACAACTCTTTAAAAAATTTCATCATATAGTGTCTTAACTGAATAAAGATGTACCACGAATCCTTTGTTTCGAACGTAAGCAAACAAATAAAAGAGTAAGGAACACACCAAGAATATTTAACATCTGAAATATTCATGAGCAAATTCTACGAATTGTTCCAGGAATATCAGTTCTGTCAATAAAATAACCGATGTACATAAGCCTAGATATATCTGCTGAGCTATAGAAATATGCATCTGACGGGACCTTTACTTCCAGAACCAGATATTTAACAGTTTTATTCATTTTCTGCTTATATAGACATAAGCACTAGATGCACCATGTACACATAACTTAGTTGCGTCCCAGCATTCCAACCATCACAGCAGGCAACAATCAACGCCGCGGATCCAGTAGCAGGAACTGAGAATTCCACTAATTGGTACTCCGTGCAGAAACAAGCATGACACAACACACCACCACACATCCACTGCACATTCCTACCACAAGATACCAAATCAACAACGATATGCTAGCATTTAACGTCGCATCCGCAGTATATAAGATTCTTGGCCACGCCATAGCTCAAGCGGTTAGTCGCTGGCTTCTCACCGCGGCGGCCCGGGTTCGATCCCGGGGTCTGGTCAATTGGGATTTGTGGTCGACAAAGTGGCGCTGGGGCAGGTTTTCTCCGAGTACTTCGGTTTCCCCTGTCATTCTTCATTCCACCAATTTCTCCACAATCACCCTCACCTATCATCTGGGTGCTGGTACAATAGGCCAGAAGTGGGCGCAGTACAAGGGACGTAGTCCAACCCCACTAGCAATAAAAGAATATATAAGATTCTTCACCAACTCAGTGTAATGCACCCTATATACACCCGCATAGCCTGTTATACAAATGTTCCCTGTTCCCGTGCACTTCCAGATAGACTAGGCTCATGAATAATATAAACTCTCATAGACATTGACCACAGGGAAGACCAAGGCGTAGGTGGGTGGACAATATTAGAATGGATCTTAGAGAGATAGGATGGGATGGTATGGATTGGCTCAGGATAGGGACCGGTGGAGGGCTCTTGCGAACACGGTGATGAACCTTCGGGTTCCATAAAATGCTGGGGAATTCTTGAGTAGCTGCAGAATTGGCGGCTCCTCCAGAAGGGCTCAGCTCCATGAGTAAGTAAATAAGTATCAAAGACATTACATTGCTTTTGTCACTTAATTGTACTTGTCACCATTCCTCTAGCGCAGTTAACAAGCTCCGCGTTATATTTCGTCTATTCTGTTTTAATCTCTTTAACAGTTTGAGAGAAAACATATTTTCCGTATGTTGTATTTTATTATTTTTCTGCTTAATAAACGAATTTATTACAAGATTTTAATTTTAAAAACCTGTCCATTTCACTCTACTTTTCATTATTAATAATGTATTTTATTTATTTATTTACGAATAACCAAATGATGATGCAAATGGCGGAAACATGTAGAGGATGAGTGAGATAATGAACCTGATTAATCATTCATAATTTTAATGATCTTAATAGAACTTATTAAAATGTGATTTACTTTGTTATTATGTCAGGAGCTCCCGTACCTCTGTGGGGATACCACATTACATAATCGTAGAGTTGTATGCAGTCTGTTCCGTTATACTTCACATTATTAGAGAATATTTAAAATCAAAATATATCACTGAACTATCATTGAAATTCGTCAAATAGTTTCGGAGCTGAAAGATGCTTGTTGACGCACGGAAAGGTGTGATATCAATATTACACGTTCATTTCATAAAGTTTATGGAAGGAAAATTTCCTTCTGCAGAATATTTATTGTGTTATAACCTTTACATTATTGTGTAATATCTAAGTGTTAAAATAGAATTAAATAATGGAATTGATCCATTAGAAGATAAGAGATATAAATACTGTAGAAGTGATTCCTCGTAGGCACTTCACAGAATGAGTCTGTTGTTTCATCTCGATGAGAAACACCAATGCGGTGTACATTTCTTTGAACGTGTTAATGGAATTTCCTTTTTATTTGCTTTTATACCTAGGGGTACTTTGTGACTTGTAAACCCACGCGAGCTCTATTGCCGCAGAACGCCGGAGTTTCCTCGGAAATGTGTTGACTTTTCGTCCCCCGCCTCTCTTCCCAGAACAGTGGATGTCACCACATTCAACTCATTGCTCTGTCTGTAAGGCAACAATGAGAACCCAATGTCTGCATGACATGGCTGTTCCAAATTAGTTTACACCACGTAAGCTGATAACGACGTTTTCAACTTGGGAATATTTTCGTAATGCGATTATATTAGTTAATTCCTTGCTTTTAAAGATTAAGGTCTGAAATATTTCCTACAACGATTAGTTTGTATTGCAGAATGTGCAGCTTTCATTGTTAACATTCACTTGTTGATCTTCTTGGTTACGAGCACGGTTTTGTGCGATTCACACACAGGGGATTCGAGCTCAACTGGGGACGCTGCTGATTTCGCTTTATTTCTCTTGTGTTGGTAAATGCCTCCTCATACGAGCGTACCCCTTCGTGTGGGACTTCCCCACAGCCTGTCTTATGCGTGATTCGGAAAAAAAACAGTTGTACTTGACGAGGCCAAAGCTTATTCAGGGTAGATGATCTCTGGTAAGAATAATAATAAATATAAATTTAGGATGGAGGAAGAGCGGGAGGTGTACTTATTTCTACTTAATCATGGTTCTCTGTGTTTGTAATACATGCATGGGTCATATTTAATACATTTATTTTGGCCTGTACTAACAGTTTAAAGCCCAGTATTTCTACATAGACGACGGGCTTTGAGAAACTAAAGATCTATATTCTGCCACGTGGTATATTTCTGTATTTCGTATGATACAATAAATAGCTATTGTTTCCCAGAGCAGCATTAGCCGGTTAGTCTTTGTAGCGGAGGCGTAATGTGTTTCCCGCGAGGTAGGAATTAAAATACACATGTTGGTTAGGAAAAATCCGAAATTTAATGGATTAAAATCGTTCTTAACACTCTCTGCTCCAGTTATTCCGAATTTATTATTCACAGTTGTACTCCACATGTACAACACGTGCAGTTAAGAGAATGTCATTAAAATAAATAGATTTTGTATAAAGCTTATGTACTAGTGTTAGATGCGAAAGTGGGCCTTGTGCAAGCCGCACACCATAAGATCGATAATAAATTACGAAAAATGGTCTTTCATATAATTTTATAATCATATAAAATAAAACTATTAAATTTCATAAGGAGATAATAAATTTTTACAGAAAATATACTGAGCAGTTATATTTGGGTAACTCACTTTGTTTGAACTTCCCGACACACAGCTTCATTCTTTGCCTTCTCATGGCTATTTCATACACACCGACCCCACAGTAAACAAACAGAACATATAAAATGGATCACAATACTTTCATCTGGGAACAGGAAATTTTCGAAGGAATATACTACAGACATCTTCATACAGACCCTGAAAAGCGATGAAGACGAATTCTAGGCTCATCTTGAATTTTATAAGGGGAACACACTACTTGAAATCATTTTGAACCGCTGGTGTCATCATGGAAAATGAGACATGAAACTAATATTTAAACCAGAGATATGGTAATATGGAAAGTAGCTGCTTAAATGTTAACACTATAGAATACATGGAAATCATTCCGATACATTGGAGACCACTGAAAATAGGGCGTACGAATGAACTGTGTTTACCCCTGGTGCTTTGTCTCTTCTCGGCAAAGTTGACTGCTGTTCACTCATATGTGTGCAGTCTCAGTGGCATGCGAACTGCATGCCTTCAGAGCAGTGCTCTCGGTACGGGCTCCTTCAATTAACATAACATGGTTTACAGAGTACGCTATATTTTATTTGAAGAACAGCTTACCACATTCCAGAGGCCACGTTACTGAAATCTTGCTCGTGTGTGTGTGCAGAATGTTTGTATGAGAAATTCCTGTGTCTGAGAATGAGTACCTCAACATCAAACCGTTGATTCAGAGTGTCTGAGAAGAAAGTGCTGAGCAGAATATTTAGATCTGAGGAAAATAGAGAGAAGAAAGTGCTGAGCAGAATATTTAGATCTAAGGAAAATGGAGAGAAGAAAGTGGAAAATGGAGAGAAGAAAGTGCTGAGCAGAATATTTAGATCTAAGGAAATTGGAGAGAAGAAAGGGGACTGAGAAAATGCACAGCAAGTTTAATCTTCAAAATGTTATTAAGATTCTAACACCAGGGAGAATGAGATGGGATTGGAGTGTACCACTGATGGGAAAGTTAAGAGATATGTAGGGAATTATAAGAAAGCGCCCAAACAGAAAGGACCACTTGCAAGAGGTGCAGGTATTGATCTTAGAGAAACAGGATTGGAGGTGGCGAGTCTGTTCTACTGCCTCAGAATGGGTTAGAGAGGGAGTTCTTGTAGACATGACCTGCTAAGACACACTCAGCTTCTCGGAGAAGACCCAGCATCATGTTGTTGAACTATTTATGCTGTTTTAATTGAACAGATATGTTTTTGCATACCTCGTGGCAGTATATAACTTGCGCTTGGCAGAGCTCATGTTGAGAGGCATTCCGTTGAATGTCCACTGTACTGAAAGAATTCAAACATAAGTTATAAATAATAATGCAAATCCACTTTACTCAACTGAAAACATGAGTGCCGGGGAAATCCATCGTGAATCATGCGTGGTGTACGACCAAAATGTAATGAGTGAATGATCTGTAAGACGGTGGTGTAGAATGTTCAGAAATGGGCGGGCGAGCAAATGTCCACGATGAAGAGCGAAGTGGTCGATGATCTGTGGAAGGTGATGATCTTGTTCAAAATGTTGAGAAAAAAAATTGTGAAAGGCGGCACTTCACAACTTCAGAACTTTCATGTGAATTTCCACAAATTTCACGCTCTCTTCTCTACAAGATTCTCACAGTTGGACCAGACTACCACAAGTTTTCCGCAAGATGGGTTCTGAAAATGCTCAAGGCTTAGGCCTTGACTTTTTATAGCGATAACACAAAGATGGCGAAGAAATTCTCAGTCACATCGTATGACTAACAGGTGACGAAACCTGAGTTCCATTTGTGAATGTTGAAACCAAACAGCGGCCAAAGCAGTGGGGATGCACACACATTCAACAAACAAGCAGAAGTTTAAACAAATGTCTGCCTGCCGGGAGGCTGATGACAACTGTTTTCTGGGACAGGAAAGGAGTGCTGATGGAGGAATTCATGCAACAAGGGACCACAGTGACGTCAGAAGTGTATTGCGAAACACTAAAATAACTGCGTAGGGCCATTCAGAACAAAGGGGTTGGAATGCTGACATACGGTGCACTCGTAGTGCTTCTTCCTTACAATTCACGTCCTCCTACAGCTGCTAGCACTGGAGCACTGCTAGAGTATTTCAACTGGGAGTTGTTTGAGCACCCTCCTTACAGCCCTGATCTCGTTCCGAGCGACTACCACCTGTTTATCTGCCAGAAGGACCGGTTGCGATCACAGCACTTAAACGATAGTGAGGAATTGATGAAGGTGCCAAAATGTGGTTGAGTTCACAAGCCGCATATTTTTGACACAGGCGTACAAAATCTATCCCCCAATACAAGTGCCTCAGTTCCGGTGGCGACTAAGTTGAGAATTAGCTTATGTTGTATGTGCGTTTCTCTTTGTATGCAATAAAACGTTTGTTCTTATTGCTTGCTTTATCAACAGCTCACCGAGGTTACTTTCCGGATAGCCCTCGTATTAGAACCTATATGGAGCGAATAATAGAAAACGTTTTTCCTCAAGTTCAGTAGTTTCATTACAAGCCAGACCAGAGAACACGCCACTGGATGCACGTTCTTTTCTAAAGATCCTCAGGATATATGATTTATAGAAGTAAATTGTAGTGTAGGTTGAATTGTTTACTTTTACAACCCCTTTACCTCCTTGTCAAAGAGAGGCTGACGTATGACATAAAATCGCTTTGACATTCGAACATGCACTCCCTGGCCTGGCAGAACAGTTTTCGCTAACGAGTTCATGTTCAGTGGAGCATGAAGTGGGTAAAGCTGTGCCCCGACTCCCTCAACTAGGTTCCTAATATTTCCCACAATATTAATATGAGTTTTCTTTTGTCTTTATGGCTCTCGTTATGGTTCATGATCTCATTTTAATTTCATCAGTTGTTTTGAATCGGGCACCAGTTCCAGGCACTATTCACGAGTTAACTTTGAACGAGGCCAAATGTCTCATATCGAGACTCAAGGATTGGTGATAATTATGATAACCTGGATGACATATCACAGAGCAGGCGGTATTCGGGATATAACTCTGTCACAATTCATTAGATGCCTATCATTTTTGGTAAGCTGGAGCTAGAGATACCTACTTCGAATCTCGAACAAGAAAGTAGTTATAGTCACAGATGTCTTCGTGGGTTTCTCAGTCCTACTGAGTAGATTCATGAGCCCCTTCCCCATCACAGTATTAAAGAACGTGAGTATCGCCCCAGGATACTCTCCTTCAATATCCCGGGCTAGGGATTGGCTATCCTCACTAAAGATTTTTTTTTGTGATTTCCTTAGTCATTCAAAGAGAAAATGCCAGGACAGAACGTAAACTTAGTTCATTACCGCTTCTTTCCACCTCCATTAAAATTTATTATTTGCTCATTACCATAAAATCAAATAATCTGTAATCTGTGTTGATGATATCGTTGTTAAACACAACAAAAATTCAATAAATAAGTTAGGTTATAATCAACTCGGGAGTTAACATTCCATTATGGTTTAGATAGTTTAATCAATCTTCTGTCTTGCGTGAAATTTCTCTTCAACATATGCAATGGTTTTTTCCTGCCTTGATGGCCATAATCATAAAAGATACAAAGCGAAGTGCCCTTACACAGTACACAAGAAACTAATTTAATTCTGTTTCTTACATTTCCTATTGCATCCCCCCCATTTTCACTATTCAATAAATATAGTGAGGGTGATGGAATTAAGTTAAATGAGATGGACGGAACTGTAGCATGCGTGTGAGAAATGATAAATCCATACCGAATACTAGCCGGAAAACCAGAATGATAAAGATTTCTTCTCGGGGGATTGAAGTGCAAATGGGAGAATAATATTGACACTTTTCTTTAATAAACAGGACATGAGATTTTGGGCTGGATTTATCTGGCACGTTAAAGTGACCATTGTTGGACTGTCATGAATACGGCAATGGACTTTGTGTTCAATAAAAATGTTAGAATTACTTGGCCAGCTTGGCGACTCTCAATGCTCCATGGAATTAGTTCAGTTCTGGTGCATCTTCCTGTTCTCCCCTCCATAATCATTTTATCCGTGGTTTTCTTATATCACAATATTCCCGTGCATTCTAACGAAATTTTGGCACTACGCCATTAAATATTTTGTTCAAACGGTTTAACAGCTTTTATCTGTCATAATTTTCATTCGCGGAATAAATAGGAGCATTTAGCGTCTACTCGCATCTTTGTTTGTGACCGTGTCTAACCTGGTGCATAATCTGCATTTTCCGAAAAAAGTTAGTTTCCACTGCTTGGATTTCAGTTGCTAACCATTTTTATTTTTCCCACCTTAAATTTCGTTTCCTTTTGCTATTACGGAAACTGCCGGCATTTTATAGACAGATTCAGAGACTCTCGTTGGAAGTAGCCACCTAAGCCTCGGAGCAGGAGCATGGCCTGCTTGACCAGAGGGATGCTATCTGCTGACAACAGAGATACAGTGTGATGGAGAATAAATAGCCAGATGGCATGATCTCGTCTGTGGTAGGAGAAACGTTTCCCAGTAAAGGAATAATACGCATAAAGGCAAGGAATATATTCGCGCTGAATGTGAATAAGAATGCTTTCTTTCCTATACAAGTATGACATGTGGCCGGTCTTGTAACTGCTGGGACGCCACTGTGTGAGTGGGTTGGATCGATATCTCGAGCTCGGCTGCGAGGGTTGGTACGACGCTGCGCGATGCGAGAGCAAGCGGGAGCGAGCGGGAGGTTGGTTTTGAGACGACTGCCAGTTGGAGACGAACCGCCCAGCCCTGCGTAGACTGTTCAGTCATTCCTACAGCACGTTAACCTCGCTAGCCTGCCACCTCAGCCAGCACTGGCATTGCTTGTTATTCGATCAAACGGGGCGCACAACACGCTCCTATAACAGCAGCCCAAGACAAGATTGTACAGTGATGAGTCGTGTGAACAAAATGTGCATTGATGTTGTGTACTAGTTGTTTCTGGATGCGGACCGAGCAGTGGTTGTGTAAAATTCATGTTGAAGATTTCGTGATTTCTTTGTCGTTTAGTGAAGTGTAATTGATCTTCGATTTGGCATAATTTAGAACAACGGGTTACAGTTCAGTAAATTCTTTCCCCAAAACAAATTTCTATTCCTATTACAAATTGAGTCATTAGTAACACTGAATAACATTCCTGTGTCACGATGGGTGCAATTTCCTCGAGACTTTCATATTCATTTGTGTCTAAAGAAATTATTTGAGTGCTTTTTGTGACGATTAATGTGATTTGATAACTTTAAATATGTTTATAGAACAAATGTGTTACATACAAATTACTCTCCTAAATTATTCATAACCGTTAATTGGGTAACCCTGTGAAACTCATATATCCTTCCCCAAGTTAGAGTATCGTATCTAATTTCGTAGATAAAACTTTCTCTGTGTAGTAAAACGTTTAACTGCTGCATGTTAAATGAAGTTATATTAAGAACAGTATGATTTGTGACATGATTAGCGGAAAATTGGGTTATGTTACAGTGACATTCGTGACTGAGGACCCAAACACAGAAGAACAAATTCACGGACTTGGGTTACTCCACTGTGCGTCGTGTTCAGCCATGAAGCCACTCTCGCTCTAATTTACTTCTGCTGAACCATTCATCTAGGATTCAAACCCACAATTAAGGATTATAACATTTTTAAAATTATATATTGCTACAAGGCTAAACGTTTAATAATAATAGATAACACATGAGAGATAACAACGTATGAAGTGTTGTAAGAAAGTTGGCGTATTATCAGTGGTGTTCTCATGTTACCCAGTGAAATAAGTGAGTGACAGTGCGCAGTTAGAAATGAGAAGTGAAGACTTGATTCACTTGTGAATTTTTATTTCTCCTGGAGGATTTATATAAATCTGACCCTACGTTATTACCCGTTTGACCCACCGCGATGATGGCTTGTGGTGAAACAACGGAAGGCACTTCTACAAGCAGGAGGAGGGGGACGTCATCAATCATTCTCCTTCTGCTGCTCTTCTGTCGGGACTCAGGTAGGGTGTCATCTCAACTGCTGTGCTTTGACAGTTGTGCCCAATAGAGCAATTTCTGTGTTACCTTTAAACAAGGCGGTGTCCCGACATTTGTGACAGTCGGCAGCTCTAATGTACTCATGCATTTAGCTACTGTTTTATAAAAGTTGACCATTTTGTTGTTCACTTATTTCGACCAATTCGATAGTAAATGTTGAATTTTACTATGGCTGCCGATACGTCTGACTAGGGCAGCTTTCGGATTTCGACCCTGCGGTCCATGAGATTCAGAGTGACACAACGAAGTTCATGAACAATCGTGAATAACTTTAATCATTTCTGTTCAGTCTGTGTAATTGTAACGTCTTCAGATTTTCATAAAATGAGTTAATTTTATGTTGCAAATAAAATCATTAGACGTGTTAACAATAATAAGCAATGAGGGCAGTATAATATGGGACAGATGGGGCAGTAATTCATCGATACCTGCTACACGTCTATCGGACTTCTCGACATAGAATGTTGTAACCATTCAGATGGGGTAAATCTGATATTGGTTACTTACAGTACTTTGTTAAATTACCCCAGTTACACAAATATTGTGATTCGTTTCTGGTTCCAAGCTAGAGTTTTTACAGTAATTTAAATTGTGTTAATTTTGAACTTGTTGCAAGATTTGAACACACTCAAAGAGTACTTGCACGTGGCACTGCCTGGAATGACTCCTGTTACAGAATTCTCCCATTGCTTTCTACTCATGTGTACACAGAGTGGCCCAAAATTCAGGTTACATGAAATATTCCCTCATATTAACGGAAATTTTCAGATATAAATCTGCCAGTCGATTTGCAAAACTGTATTACATTGTTTTGAGTTTCTTACTGAACATGGAGGACCTCATTTGGGGGGGGGGAAATTAAATTGATAAAGTAACAAAGAATTTTCAAACGTACTTTTTTTTTTAATGCTAGTGGGGTGAGACTCAGTCCCTTGTACTGGAGCCACTTCTGGCCTATTTTACCAGCCCCAGATGATAGGTGAGGGTGATTGTGGAGCAATTGGTGGAATGAAGATTGGCAAGGGAAACCGAAGTACTCGGAGAAAACCTGCTCCAATGCCACTTTGTCCAGATTTCATCGTCGTAAGTTATTTAATGGTCGTATAAAAATAACTGCAGTTATTCAACTTCGATATGCATAAAAGCCTGATCCCGTTCCATACATTCGAGAGGAAGCGAATTTGACCTGTTTTGAGATTTTAACTCCGCAGGAGGGACTGATGAAAATCACGGAAAGCCTCAGTGTTATGTGTTCCCTAGGGATTCGTGCGAGGAACAACGGAATAGAACTCAGTAGCGTTAGGGAATTTGTAAATATTATAATGCTATTATATACTGGTGTAGAGGAACTTGTACACTGTGTTTTCTGCATGCTTGTGTTTATGGTTATATTTTGCGTGATTTTCTTCATTTGTACTACTGTGTCTCATAGTTTTAAGGTAAAACAAATGGATATAGTTTTTGAAGATAAAAGTATTGCTGCGAGCTGATATCTTTAAACTCGTCCTAAAGTTTTAATAAGAAGAATAAACATAAATTCATTTCATGTTTTACAGACCGTCTTTCAGTGTTTTGCTTAACAAATTTTAAAATTAAGGCAGTGGGGAACTATAGCTTAACATTTTAAATTAAAGCAATTAGATAATACGCACAACTGGCTGACGGAGAGAAAGCGCTGGTCATGGATTAAATCCGGTACCCCTTCCTAGGTTTGAAATCCACAAAACTATCGTACTGATAGCGCTTGCGCCTACAGAAACACACACGCACATATCTGTAATTGTTCGATAAAGTTAACATTCAAATAGCTGACTCAGTAGATCAATGAACCCTGTTTATTCTGCGATAAAACTGACGGTGCCTAATATAGTGTTCCTGTGAATTGATTCCTTGAATATTTAATGACACTATTTTAGCTACGGAATATCGCTGAACCTTATGAAAAGATCATCATGAATAGTGGGTAGATAAGGCTGCGAGAGTAGGCTGTGAAAACTATTTTTATGTATCATCCATGCATTTGTGTAGAGAGTGAAGAAACCATGAAATGTGTCAGTCAGGATAGCGTATAATGTCATGTATCCTTATCGAGCGGACACGTTCTGACTTGCATTCGGAGGCGTCCGAATGGAACCTGGGTTGGAAGAAGGTGCACATATGAGTGAACCTTTCCTTGAATTTTCTCAGTAGATCAGGAAAATTCCAGAATAATTCCTTAAATTTGCCTCCCAACACTTCCTTTGACACTATTCGTCATTCATTACCATCCAGCCGTTCGACGGGTGAAAATTCTGATTAACTAGCAGAGTAGATGACGAAGGACAATCACCATAGGAGATTCAAAGCTGACGAAGGTTCATGGCATTGCTGATAACTTCATGTTCTATGTCTCTTGCTGGATGAAGTGATTATCTTTCAGTTTATATTCATAAACTTAACTTAACCCATTAAGAACTGAGTCAGAGTCACTTTACGACGGCGGTTTACCGCCAATCAATTCGTCTTGGTGACAAACCTCTTGAGACTCACGAACAGAAATTTTATTTTCCAACTGAACACTTGTAGTTATAGCCCCTTTAAAATATGCTGCTGATCCTGGCCAGCGCAGTCATTCTCTACCTCACAGAAACACGTGGCGTGTCCGCTACAAAGCCCAACTGGTTATTGCTGTTTAGCAAAGCAGTCGCCCTTTATTGTGAGAACTGTATGAAACTGTCAAATGCGCTCTGTGGGGAGAGCGCAGAGCGTGAGTGTATTAAAGCAGGTGGTATATGCAGTGACCGCTGGAATTTGATGGGTTAATCAATGCAGTTACTGTTCTTGCTATTTTGAAAGTTGAGTGTCTTTGATCAGTTGGGTCTTTCGACACTTTATTCTGTTTTCTAACAAGAAGTCCGAGGAAGAACTACTTTCCTCCAATACCACATGGACTGCATAGGAAACCAAAAAATAAGTGAGGACATGGACCGGCAGAAAGGTGATATCATAGGCGTCAAAAATTCAGGGGGATACACAATTACATGGACAGACACAGACAAATAGCAAGGTGATCTGAAGCCTCCTTTTATTTTATTTTTTTTAAAAGAATGAATTACGCTAAAAATATTGCGTAGCAGCTTCTCAGATTCTAACGGACCGTAGCAGCCCAGTGAGTACCAGTCCTGATCGTTAATTCCAGACGTCTGCTCTTCAAAGCTCGGCACAGGGACTGTCGCATTTTTCTTCATTTCCTTCCTAAATCCTAAGATAATGCTACAGCATCTGAATTCAGCCCTGTTAAATCTGAGCTGTTTACAAAGTCGTTAAGTAACCAGTAAATAAACAATTCAATTAATGAACCATAAATACATAAATGTGTTTATTTAATTTTGTATCTGAAGGTTACTTTAGGCTGATTAGAGTAAATTTTGTCGCATGTTTGCTGAGGCCTCATAGTAACAATTTGCTTCTGTGTGGTCTCCCAGTCGCATTCGTCCTCTCGGATTTTTTTAAGTAAATGCATCTGAAACAGTTTGTAAAATGAACGCAATATAATTAGCGTATTTGCTTGAACGTTGTTCCGCATTTTTTTTTAATTTTCTGAAAATTTTACTAGTTATACTCTGAAAGTCATAAAGACTAGAAATAATGTACTATATTTTAGAATAACGGTTTGAAAATGAAATTTACGAGTTTAAATTAAATATTTCATCTACCATTCGTTAAATTTAACAGATACAAACATTTTCTATACTGCTAATACAACACAACCATCATATCAGATATGTCATGTTAAGAACTCTTTTGTGAGTGTTATTATTGTTTGTGATATTTTTATTTTAGCATCCGAAATATTTTGTAATATTATCCCTTAGAATAGCATCTATAATAGGCTCATGTAAATAAAAATGAAATTCGTCCAACAAATTTAATTCATCATTCATCAGTAATCTGCCAGACGACAGGTCCACAGTCTACCAAAACAATTCCTCCACTTAATACGATCTAGAGCTTTCTCCTTCAAATGACAATATCCTCTTCTGTCCCCAAGGTCATCCAGCATATTCTTACGTCTTCTTCCTCGTCTTCTTGTCACTTCTATACGCGCCAGATAGGTTTAATATTGATTCACATTGTCAGGTTTAATTGAAATTCAGTGGAATGATATGTGAGTATGCAGCATTTTGGGCCCGTGCTTCTATATATATTTTTAAGAGAGATATATATATATAATCCAACAAATAAACTAATGAAATAATTGAGGAAGTATCAACCGACATGCCTTAAACTTAAAAATTACAGTAATGTATTCGTTTTCAGTTACTTTCAGATCTGATCACGGTGAAGCTCCCTAGAATGTAAACGAGAAAGTTACCACGGCAAAAACTTGCCTGCTGAAAACTGGAGGAGATTGAATTCTTGGGACTTCATGTGGTCGGACTTTATTGTATTTGTATTGTATTGGAGAGGGTTGGTTTCCCCATGCACTTAGACCAAGTGTTGGTTCATTGTGCGTCCCCCTATGATATTCTACCAGTCTCTATTCCCTACCGGTACAGGTGCGTGCCATCAGACCCGACTCATCCAGCGAGTTCGGCCTCTACTGGCTCAGCGGTATCTCTCGATGCATTCCCCATCTACCAGAGGCGTTAGAGACTACTGTTGGGCGGGAAATGTCCTGAATTTGGCTCAGTGGTGCCGTAAAGCTACGACACGGGACCCACGGCTTAAAGTCCCTCCCGGAGGACTTGTTCCCCGAATTTTTCCACCCTTAAAAATTCCACGACCTCCGCCGGCTTTGAACCCGCGTACCTTGAGTCACGAGGTGGGAACGTTACCCCTAGACTGCGGAGGCCGCTTGGTCTGACTGTAACTCTAGAAATGCATAAGGGTCAACAGAGTAACTGATGCCATTTAAACATTTGTGAGAGTGCTGATTCATTAAACTGCATTTATGTTTCGCATTCATTTCAGTTTGCAGCTATCTAAATTTCGTGCTTAGATAATATTACGTTCAGTATAGTTGCACTACGAGACTCTTAATTAATTCAATAAGTATATATATATATGCCAGATAGATTTGCTGAATATTATGAATTAAATATAAATATTTGAATCGGAATATTATGCATGTACACATATAACAACATCGTTGATGCAGTGTGTTTTTATTTGAATCTTTGCAAAACCTAATAGTAGACCGATTAATATTATTTTTGAAAATAATTATATTGAGAGTAATTAATTTTTCAACATTTTTCATCAGTCTCATATTAAAAACTGCACTCACCATCCCACAGAAAACACAGTTTTCTCCATTATAAAGGCCGACAAATGAATGATCCTTAGGGAATTAAACCGAGTTTGTCGTGAGAACCAGTACATACAGTGTAAGTGCAAAATACAGAGATTTCTAATGAAAGATTACGTGACGTGCGTAGTTATGCATTATGTTTTGAAGTTGCAAGTTCAGCTATATGAATTCAAATGCTTGTACCAAACCACATGCCCAGGAAAAAACACGGTCTCAGTATTCATCTAACTTAAAATGTTCTCAAATAAATTCAACATAAATCAATACCTTGCGCTTATTGAGTAGTAAGACGACCGGTGTTCGATTTCCAGCAGGGACAGGGGGTTTTATTTTTGTCTTCACATTCTGACCGACCCTGGGAATCACTCAGCCTCCTCTGGAATGGGTAATCTATTTACTGATCATGCAGCCCCCAAGTGCCGATGCTAATGTACGGAACTGTATCTTAACTCCATATTTTTCCTTGTCATGGTACTCAATTACGTGAAGAGGCAGATTTACTTTACCTTTTAACAAATTACAGAATCCCATTTGGACCTAACACTTACTAAACACTACTCAAGCGGTAATGTGTTTTCTGATAATAGCGATCAGAATGCAGCCCGGCAGCGCTAATGAAATAATGTGCTTGTATCAACGAAGCTGCTCTTTTTGCGGGCTATAAGCCAACTGCGTTCCGCTGTCTTGAGCAGTGATTTTCAGCGGCTTAAGCCATAACAGAGATAAAGCTTGATGTGCTATAAACTGATTTAGTCTGTTTCGCATCCTACTCAGTGTATCCTCTTTGCAACAAATGAACCAAATGTTTATTATTTTGAGAGGAATGTGTCTTTGCAAAGCACCAAATACTTCAAAGCCACCCGGCAAACCAGTTTGAAAAACACTGACCTCTGTAACGGATCCGGTACCCTTCTCGGTTCCTTAGTACACAAGATACAAGCCATGTTTCACAGTGTTTTTAAGACTCAATTGCATACCATGTGAAGCATCTGTGGCTGGGTATGAAACTACTGTTTTATTAGTGTTCTACGTTAGGCGTCGGCATTAGGAGAAAGAGAGGCTCTCGTTGAGACAGGAACGAAAGAGAGGCAATTAAAATTGGTTAAAAAGTGCAGGTCCACTTCTTAAATGTTGGAGTTAAAGTTGGGCTAATAATAGAACTGACAAGCAAAAAACTGAATCGTTCAAAATGAGATGTTTAAGGTTAACAGTCAGGCGTGCCATCGTCGCCAGAGAGATTAAGACATTAAGAAAGTACGGAACACCAAGAAGCAGAGTCTTTGGGAAGCTGATATTGGCTTAGCTAGTGAACATCGTCACACATTCTGAATTGAACGGTTCATTACCGTGTCCATGGAAACATACTACTGTTGTGCCCCAGGTTATAAATGGATCGATTTTGTGTTTAATTTATTAGAAAATAATTAGAAGTTTTATAAATTGAAATACCTTGGGTGAACCACAGGTTGGTCAGCCGGAAACCAGGGCTGAGATCACCGTTAGACGTAGCACATCCCTTAGCCATCCGGTCCAGTGGTGCAGTTTACAGAAATTGCTGAGCAATCGGAAGAACGTCACAGAAGCAAGTCTCGCCTGGCAGGATATCGGCCAGGAGGATTCTGCCGATTTTAGGATTTTGAGTGCACAGAATTTTTATGATGTTGAATTTTGAGGGGCTCGGACGAGAGAAGCCGCAAACACTCTGATTTTAGGAGTCGTTCAGAAAAGTCGCGTGGTATGAAGGAGACGCGATGGAGTCAGATGTCTTCCTCTTTTTATAAGCGTGGCTACTTGCCTGAGTTCGGATCACTGATGGTTGTCGATATATGATTCTGGTTCATTGATTTTGGTTGGTTAATGGATTTTTATGATAAAATCCATTAGATGATCTTAGCATATAAACTTTGGAGTGTAAAAGTGTAATTTTGATTTATTAAGTAATGATTAAGATGCAAGAATTTTGTTTAGTAAGTAAGCTTAGGATGTAACATGTGATTCACTGGTTGCTTGTTGAAAGTACCAATTTTGACTTGTTGAGTGAGTGTTACTATAGGAAATATGGTTTATTGATGTTAAGAAATTAAATTTGGTTTACTAATAAGTAGATAGCATACGAAACCGGGTTTATTGTTAGATATAAATTTTGGTTAGCAAATGATTGTTAGAGTGTGAATTTAGCTCGCTGTTATTACATGATAAGTTTGGTTTATTGTCTGCAGAGTACAGAAACTTGGTTTACACCATTCAGGTTTAGTAAACTAGGGGTAAAGCTGTGTAGTCACAGATTGTGTGTGTACGTATGTAATTGTTGGTTTAATTATATTTGTTTTCGTTTTAACATGTTTAGTGTTTATTTGGGTATTAGTAATAATTAATTCATTGGGCGGAGTAGAAGCTATCCACAGATGTTGAACTTGGGGACAATTTCATAAATTTTGATGGCGGCAGCGTTTGAATTGTGAATCTGCTGGGTGATAATGGAGATACCATAAAGGAAAACACACAAACTTTAATTGACGCAAGTAAAGAGGTTGGTCTAGAAGTAAACACTGAGAAAACTAAGTATGTATTGCTGTCTCATCACCAAAATGCAGGGTAAAATCGTGACATAAAGACATGAAACAGATTTTTTGAAAATGTGGCACAATTAAAATACTTGGGAACGACGATAACAAATCAAAACCTGATTCAAGAGGAAATTAAGAGGAGATTGAACTCGGGTAATGCTTGCTATCATTCAGTTCAGAACCTTTTGTCTTCTCGTCTGCCGTGAAGAAACATAAAAATTAGAAAATACAAAACTATAATTTTGCCTGTGGTTCTGTATGAGCGTGAAACTTGGTCTCTGACATTAGGGGAGGAACATAGACTGAGGGTGTTTGAGAACAGGGTGTTGAGGAGAATATTTGTTCCGAAGAGAGATGAAGTGACAGGAGGTTGGAGAAAACTGCATAATGAGGAGCATCATAACT
>NW_019738964.1:459026-543410 GCF_002891405.2 Cryptotermes secundus
TTCTACCCATTTTATGACAGTAACCAGTAAATTTATACCAGGGGATCTCCTTTGAGGCGGGATAAAGATGAATTTGCCTCCTAACCACACAGATCTGTTGTATTAGAATTATTAATTGTGTGTGCCGTTTGCTTGTGTCCTGTAATGAATACATGGCGGAGTGTAAGCATACAATTTTTGTGCGTGAAATTAACCGAATCGTTAGAAATGAACCTTACTCGAGCTTTCACTTCCCAAAGATAAGCTCAGTTTAATTCGGCTTTAGTCCGCTGTCGTAATCTTCTTTGAAGTAACTGAACTACGACAAAGAAGGAAAATATGAAATTAATTTCTGTGAGAATATTGCACAGTATGTAGTGTATACTCGTACATTAAATGTGCACCTTACACATTATAAGTGAGGTTGGAGAGTACAGGCATTTTAGTGATTTATTTCACTCTACGGAGTAACAAGGATTCATTTTCCATGGTAAATATTTGAAGGTCGGTCAGATACCCGAGCGGTCTAAGGGCGGCAGCACACCAACTGCGTCAAGACAAGCATCAAGATATGAGACAAAAGACGCAGTCTTGCTTCATTCCTGATTCATCAGCATGAAGCTGACGTCAGCATCATGACTCAGACCGATGTGTGGCGGGTTTCATAATCTCGTTCGTTTCAACTGTGCTTCTTTCTTTGCTACATGTCGCAGACATCTTGACTGTTACATGTCTTGCGCGCATGCACTGTATTCGCTCGCTCGGAAGCCGGAATCGTGGTTTCGAATCCAACTCAGGGCATGTATGTTCAGCGTTTGTGTGTAGGTAGAGGCCTTGTGACGAGCTGATCACCCGCCCAAGGAGTCCTACCGAATGTCTAAGTTCAAGTAAACCAAGTGAAACGGAGAGTTTCATGGAGGTACGCCAAGGCACAAATTGGGACTGTAGCGCCAAAGGAAAAAAAAATTGAAATGAAGCATGTGCTATAATTAAAGGCAGAGAATTCAAACAATTCATTAGTTGCTACGATCGAAATGTACTCATAAGAAGCTGTAGTTCTGCAGTACGCATTGGTGCTTCGCAAAATCTGTGTGTTTTGCAAACGGCTGGGCTCAAGCGTCGGCTCCACCAACGCAATTAAACTAAGTACCGGTACACTGCGATTAATTAGATGGCTAGCGGCCCAGTCCTGAAAGCCATTTCCGTCTGGCACCTACTGTACATCTTCTGAAGTTGCATAATGAGGGCGAATGTAACAAAAAGACAGTACATCGAATATATGCAGCTACATATTGAACGTTAATTTTTTCAATTCCCTTAGTGGGGGGTGGAGTCCATCCACTCGGCACGGCGGCCATTGATTGGCCTATTGTAGCCTGATTATGATGATGGAGAATTTGGTGGAATGAAGATTGGCATGGGAAACAGAAGTACTCAGAGAAAACCCGCCCCAGCGCCACTTTGTCCATCACAAATCCCACTTGACCAGGCATGTGATCGAACCCGGGTCGTCCCGGTGGGAAGCCAGCGACTAACCGCTTGAGCTATGGCGTGGCCTTATTGAACGTTAAGTAACCAGTAGCGTTTCCGAGCGCGTTTGAATTAAGAAAATACACACTTGAATAGATTTCAAGAAGTGATCATAGGTTTCCGCCAAGAGTGATGCAATAATACGTCTATCTTCCTCTAGTTTTAATTTATTGGCATAAAAATATAAGGGTAAAGCTATCCCTGTAAGAGGTCGAGGAGGCCCATAAGGTTGGAAGACGTCGAGGCTATCACATTTTCTAGGCAATCGGCTCACAGATGGCGATGAGGTCAGCCTTATGCTCCGGTTGCCCTGCATCAGCAGGAAGATTCCTCGCACTCATTTTTGTTAGAGGCTGAATCGACCACAGGGCCATAGTGCAGCCAGGAGGATTAGGCCAATTGAAATCGGAAATTGAACCCGCGACCTTCCGACTTGTAGCATCATGCTTCAGCCTGCTATGTTACCGCATGCCTTATAATGCCATAAAGTAAATATAATTACTGTAACTAACTTGAAATCGGAGCTGCTTCTATGACTGAGAATCATGCCTAGTAAGTTTATACCGCGCGCGAAGGTAAATATCCATTCTAGATGTCGGCACTAGATGGAAACGAATGGTGAGCTTTACTCTCTGAGTGAGACATTATACTTTTAAATGAATTGTTTATTTAAAAATTCATGAGTCAATAGCCCATCACAGTGGCTACAGACTGAGTCAGCTGCTCACGTTTGTTCATCGCTCGACAACTTTTCTACCCTGAAGATGGAGGCGATGCATTCCTCCGAAACGTCGGTTCACACAAGATCTACACGGCGCCACATCTCAGAATACGGCATTCTTCAACTTATAATGAGTTATTTGGTTCTCCTGTAACTCTTAGTTATAATGACGTACATTTTTCAGAATAGACGAGTCAAAGAGAATTCTATTTCCTTGTCATCGGAATGTCCTGAATGCTCACTCCACGGTCAGCACCCCCGTGCCGACAGGGTTGACGTAGAGGTCTTGTATTCGGGAGATGGCTCGATTCGATTCCCGGCTGGGACGCCTGCTAACCTGCTATCCTGACTGATTTTGCTGAATCCCTTCAAGCAAATGTCACGATTCCTTCCAATTCATTCCCAGTTCATAACTCATCCACCATCCTACGATCCGACCCTTATACAGTCGCGATGCTGAAAGGCTTCTTTAAATATCCCACGGGGAAGATGAAACGAAGGCACTACACGGTGAACCACGGATCCGACATAGCCGCCGGCGTTGGAATTGCCATCAGCTTTTATAAATAGATCTGTATGAAGTAGGCTGTAGTTCTCACTCTAGTAGGCAGAGCAAGCTGATCAGGTGATATTCGGGAGGTGTCCAGTTCGAATCTCGGCCGGAGTATGGAATATCGTGACGTCAGATTCTTTCGTTTTCTTCCGCATGCATTCCAAATAAATGTCAGGACAACGCCTTAAATTAGGCCGTGACCCTTTCCTTCCACATCATTAAACAAGACATGAGAATAACTAATCTCCTGTTCTAACATTGCTTGTGTGCCGCGGGAACGGTTTTACAGAGCAGTTGCCTAGCAACACACAAAGAGCAAGACGATCTCATAAGCCTCCTTCAATTTTTTTTTAAATAAGGAAAAAATAAGGTATCCCTGTACCAGGCCGTGAAGGCCCATAGGGTTGTGAGACGTTGAGGCTCCCACACTACCTAGACAATCGTCTCAGAAATGGCGGTAAGGTTGTCAGCCTTACGCGCCGGCTGCGTTTTATTTCGCAGGAAAATTATTTAATTAATTCCTGGTATTCATTTCTGTAAGAGGCTGATTCGCGGTTCCCACCGCGGCAGCCCGGTGTCTGGTCTGGTGCAGTGGGATTTGTGGTGGACAAAGTGGCACCGGGGCGAGTTTTCTCCGAGTACTTCGGTTTCCCCAGCCGGTCACGGTAGCCGAGCGGTCTAAGGCATGCACTGTCTTCGCTCGCCCGGAAGCCGGGATTGTGGGTTCGATTTCCACTCAGTGCATGGATGTTTGTGTGCGTTTTTCTGTGTTTGTCTACAGGTAGAGACCTTGCGATGAGCTGATCACTCGCCCAAGGAGTCCTACCGTATGTGTAAGATCTAGAAAAACCGAAGTGAACGGAGTTCATGGAGGTAGGCCTAGGCCCACTGGTGCTGTAGTGCCAAGGGGGAAAAAAAACTTCGGTTTCCCTTGCCAGTCTTCATCCCACCAAATTCTCCATCATAATCACCCGGGGCAAGCTACAATAGGCCAATCAGTGACCGCCGTGCCGAGTGGACCCAGCTGGACTCCACCCCCCACTAAGCGAATTAAAAAAATTAAAATTAGTTCCTTCATAAATGACAGGACTCTCGTGAGTTATGTTCATTTAATTTTCATTAATTTACTTATGTTTCGATAATGTTTAGGTAGGTAACTTAGGTTCGATAAGATTAGGTTAGGGTATGATGGGTGATTGCATTTCTAGGTCAGGTTGATTGTTGGGTTAAGTAAAATTGCTGTGGCATGTAGAACCTTAACTGGATAACGACCTCGAAACAGAAAACGAAACGTCTGCTACTAGGCAACAGATTCTAATAAGCAAGTATACGCAGCCATTACTGATTGACGCCTTCGCAAACAAACATGTTCACCAGAAACGATTGGAGTGCAAAAATTAACGGCGTTTTCTACGCGGTCCATAACAGGGGCTTATCAATGGGACAGGTTTAGAAGTTGGCAGTTGTCCCATCTTCTCATCAGAGAGGATGCTACATAAGGACTATTACCGCAAGGGTTCAGTTGGAAAATAATCTCAGGTCGTTGGTCTCAAGGGGCTTGGCGCCAAGAAGAACGGATTGGCGCTAAACCGACAGTCCTAAAGTAACTCTGACTTCGACTTTGAGTTGTAAGTTGTAAGGGAGTCGGTACAGCTGAAGAATCCCCATTGTTAGAAGTCATTACCAGACAACGACTCGTGAAGCCTGAAAAGTATTAGCATATGCTGTAGTGATTTGTAAAGTATGGAAATTAGCGGTAATGTTATAGTTATTTGTAGTTACAATCTGTACGCGGTCAGTAAATCCAGTCTTCAAACCAGAATCCCATAGGTAATCACTGAAACACATTGCTTCCTCCCGACTAGCCCACAGACGTACCTTCCGAGGGCTGTGCTTGGTCTCACCTTTCTCCCCGTGGCTCGGATCTCACGGTGATTACTCTCCAGTTGTCCCGTGACATTACCTTGGATTCTCCAAGTTCACACATGTAGTCTCACTGGTTCTTGCCCTTACATTGCTATTATTCTTGAAATAGATATGCTCATCATCGGAACCAAATTCGACGCCGGCGTCCGTCTGTTTCCACTTTTCCTTCCGTTTACTAATTCCACTTCGAAATTCTGTGGGGTACGTGTCATGAACATGACGTTCCAATTTCGTTTTTATTCTTCCTGCACGCTCTTCTCTATGATTCCTCTCGTCGTGTTTTGTTTCTTGTGCTTGATATACGTTTCTTTGTAGCTTGTTAGCTAAGAAGGAAGTAGTCAAGGTTTAATGAAATTAGGTTAGGTTAATTAGTATAGAATAAATGAATAAGGGGTGGGCCCTTCCGGCCCTTGCACTGCGACTTCCAATGATCTACGTATTATGGTTCCCCTTTTTTGATTAACCTTTTATCAATCTTACACTTCGAAAGAAATGTAGGGCTTTTGTTTATGGGAGCGCCATCATAGTCACTTGGTTCCATAAGAACTGCCCCAAGTGACGAAATCTTAAATAAGCTATGGTCTTACAGTCACATTGGATGCATGTGGCTGATTCATCGTTTTCTAGGCACCGTTCGCAAGGGGGTCATCTGTTAGTCCCAGTTTGAAAAGGTGACAGTGTCCTTTAAACCGTCCTACTACCCATTTTAACTGGTCTCTGTTTAATTTCAACAGATTCTTCTTCCTTTGGCAGAGGGCCCTAGCATAAGTCCACTTACGGATTCCCAACGTTTAATGCAGGATTGTGGAAGGTTAAACCGCCTGTTTTCAGTAGCCGCATTTCATTGTCTCAAGAGCTCCTGGCCGTACATGGTCAACATTTTTCACGTGACATTGTTATTGCCAGAATGAACCTCTCCGATTTTCGGCTTTATGTCTTTCCGGCTTCTCATTCTATTCTGAAACATGTTCTGCAGTACTTCTAAACGTGTGAAGATGATGTTTTCCGAGTTACACTTTTCTTTTCATTCTTTACCTCATTATATGTATTTTTAGAGTGGCCTGTATTACTTTGAATTGTAGCAGTTGACACGTAATTAGTTGAGGGTTTGGCTAGATCAAGTTAGGTTGGATTGTTACATTAGATTTGTTTAAGTGGTTGGTTTAGCTTAGGTTAGTTTGTGGTATAAGAATATTTTGTGTTGTTGCGAATTTTTAAATTTCGTTTAGTCACAGAGACTTTGCATTAAAGATTATTGTGTCGAGTCCCTGTGTTGATGCTTGAAAAAAGCTTCGACCTCATTATCCCAATCGTTATGAAGTGTCACTGCTTGAGTTGGGTGTACCATTTGGAATTGTCCTTGCAGCTCTCACTGCTTAGAATTGAATTTGAGGAAACTAGACGGAACGCACACGTGATCGTTTTCCCACTGCCTTGTGTCTGCAGGTGATACCGCTTCCACAGTTGAATATCCAAGTTTCAGTGCATTGAAACACAAAATTGGAATTAGGGAGGATGAGAAACCAAGAATGTTGCGGACATTGCAGAAATGAGAACTACACAATATTTTAGCCAGAAGAAGTGAAATGTAGAGTTTACTTGGGAAACCTGTGCTTATACGGAAGTAAAAAAAAAAGTAAATCTATCGCTGTACCAGGCCGTGAAGGCCAATAGGGTTCTGAGACGTCGATGATCTCACATTATCTAGACCAGGTATGTCCAATTTCACGCAGATTGTGATCGACTTTTTAGTGTCAAAACTGCCAGTGATCTACCACCCTCTCCTATCGTCATACCGCGCTTTAAGCAAAAATATTGGTACAAATAACGCGACACATGATGTTTGTTGTAAAAGCAACAAACATTGAAAGTACAGACTACTTTAACACGTATTTTCCTTTCAAAATATGAATATAATCATATTATATTACAAGTGAATTTACATGCTTTTCACGTATAATTTCCTTATAGGCCTATGAGATCGACCAAAAATCATCCCGAGATTGACCGGTCGATCGCGATCGATGCCTTTGACATGCCTGATCTAGACAATCGGCTCAAAGATGGCAGTAAGGTTGTCAGCCTTGCGCGCCGGCCGCGCTTTGCTCCCCAGGAAAATTATTTAATTAATTTCTGGTACTTATTTCTGTTAGAGGCTGAGCGGTAGCGTAGTTGGTTGAGGGGCTATGCTACAAGCTGGAAGGTCGCGGGTTCAAATCCCGATGAGATCATTAGATTCTTTTTTCACTTGACCTAATCCTTCCAGCCGCACTATGGCCCTGGGGTCGAAGCTTATATGGGAGGCTAACATTAAATGTACTTTAAAATATTAAAGCATGGGACCGTGAATTAGATTAATCGGGCCCAGAACTGAGTTGTCAACAGCACTTTGTGGTAGGATAAATGAATTTTCGCCTTCCATAAAATATACCGAATTTATGGTTACCACAGCGATGGTTAGGAAGAGTTGTATCTTCTAGGATATAGGGCTCGTATGATCCACTGAAAATCAACCGGCATTCGGAAGGAACATATCGCATCCATCTTCAGGGCCGAAGAATAAACCGAGCAAAAAACTAACATGAAGCAGGTAGAAATTTCTACTTGTCTTATTCTCAGACCCAGTAGATGAAGGCGACGTATTCATCTGAGACAGGTTGAATTTCAAAGAATTATTTTCTGTGATATTGAATTTCTGGACCATATGATGCAGAATTTTCTAACTCTAATATTCATTTCAATAATGAACATTAAATTATTTATTGTTCTGTTATTGTGTTTTGTAGTTTGTGTTGCATTATATGCCCCGTACTTCTGTCCCAAGATTGCCTGAGCATTAACGACGAGATTAGAATAAATATGAAAGGGACTTAGGAATGAGACAGCCCTCAGGATCACTTTTAATTTAGCAACCCTGAATTCGCCTTGAGCTCCGAGTGAAACCATGAGAGAGTAGTAGTTGTTGTCTGGCCCTTTAATGCAAATTAGATGCAACACTGTGGAGCAAAGCACCTCGCCCATTCTGTCAACTAAATTAGTTTGTGAGGCATAAGAGTAACTGACCATATAAATTACTTAACCTTTGAAATCAATTAATCTCTTATACCGTGAGTCGATTATTATTATATTGTGCTGCATGAAGTGTTCATGAATATCACAGTTTGACTTCACATTACTACATACCAGAAAGCCGAAGAAGACCGCAAAATTAGGAGCATCATAAAGTATATACGAAATTTCATTAAATATTACTGTGTTGAACAAATGAAGGATACAGTATTGGTGGCACATATGGCATGCATGGAACTGTGAGAAATACAAACGAAACACTTTTTGTGATAACCTTAATCGAATATACTAGACGGGAGACAAAGTCATAGATTGGAGGGTATCGTTATAGGGATTTCCGAGTGGAAATCGTAAAGCCCAATTTTCCTATTTCATAGATTTTATGTTTCCGCGGATCTGTTATGTTATTATTAATATTTCATTTTTCACTCATACTGCCCTCAACGAATTTTGTCACTCTTGCTTATATAGCGGCGGAACGGACATGGACCTACAGTAAACACATTTCACGCGATTGCTATCCAGCCAGTCTATTGGCACGTCGGTCGGATCTACAGAAAACACAGCTTCCTTTATTGTTGCATGTTGGACCTTGTTTACAGAGCTGTTGTCTGGCAACACGTTGATCAAATCCGTTACAGTATTGCCACGTATATTCTGCAGAAATTCACCCTCGTTAAAGAACACAGTTTTTCGACGATCCGTTTCCATAAGAACTTTATGATCCTGAATTAAGTGTCGCAAATTTTCCCCGCTCCTTAATACTTCGCACCTTCGCAATGTTGTTACTGATTTTATTAAATTATGAATTTTGGGTATGAGATGTGACGCTGATCAGTCTTAGCCCTTATTTGTTTGGATAATTATAAATGACAATGAACTTTGTTTCTAATTTATTCTCTGTAATTTTAAATTCAAAAGTCTTATATTTCGATATTACTGGAACTTTATTGTGATCTATAATACCGTATTTCATTGTCTGGGACGTGCAGTACTGTGTTTATGTTGAAATTCCTAGATTCTGGCAGGACCAAGGAGTCCGGAGTTCTGACATTTACGAGCAGTCATAAATTTAGCTCGGGTACAGGAAACCAGAAGCGCCTACAAAAGTCAGTGAGAAGGACAGGTCAAAACTCGTCACAATTGCCTGTGAATGAGGGCCATTCTAATTGAGTTGCCTCCTTCAAACTTCCCTACGGAAGATTGAATGACATGTATATGTTCGCACCATGGAGAATTCGAATTCTTTCGAATTCCAGCGTGGGGTGTGCAAGCCATTCCACAAAGGAGTCTTTGGCCATATTCTGAAGTGTACGGACGTGACCCCTGCACGCTCCGAGACATAGCCTGCAGATCGAGTAACGTGTTATAATTTAAACATAAAGATACATAAAATTAACAGTAGTTTGAAGAACAATAAGTGAATAAACGTCAATTGGATCAACTCCCAGAATACCGCTTGCTTCGGCATCGCTATCCTGAGTCTCATGCTAACCGACCCAACTAGTTTCCCGTACCTATACCGACATTCCTTAGTTTGTTCTGTGAGGACATCTTGCAGTGGCCATCATACACTGTCCTAAGGTAGAAAGAGGTGTAGCAGGGATAGCACCATTCCGACTGAGCTGATATAAACAAAAGGTGGATTGGAAAAGAGCGGTGTTAGATTGTCTCAGTGGCGAAATTTTATATCGGATTGAAACTGAAATGGAAAGCTGTCCCAGATAGACTCACATATACGGGGTAAAAGTGAATTAATTAACCTACTTTTTTCTTAATGACAGGAAAGTAAGCTGAGATGCACAAGGAGGATCAGAAACAATAATATGATTATGTAGCATGCATACACACATACAACTTTACAGTGATTCATGAATTGATATTTCATGGGATTTTGAATTATATTTTAGCGTGCTACCGCATTGAGAAACCCTGTATTACGTTTGCTTAAATTGGAAGATTGACACTTTGAAATCAGCTTAATAGCTAAAGTAAAATTCATACATTTGACCTACAGTGAGAAGATATTAACATTCCTCCAAAATTGTTGGTTTCAGTTTTACATTTTCCCCGTGGTTGCGAGGAAGCAGGAGCTCACGGTGTCTGCAAACTTATTGCCAGAGCAGGCGTAGTTCGGTATACAACATGAATAAACGAGACCTTATACATTATTTGCATTGCTTCTCCCATGTCACGCTTATACCGGTGTAGCGTCGCTATGCCTTCCTGTATACGTCAAAGGAAGATGGCTCGGCACAAGACAAAACAATCTCACCATTTTAACGAAATATTTTGCATTTTGCCATCCTCGCACAAGGACTGGAAATAACTCATATCACAGACAGTCAGCACTGCAAAAATGTGAGGATAATATTAAATTTTATTTAAGCAATAATATTGCGAAGAAGATATTAGATTCAACTTGATGAACACGCGATACAGTGGAGGGATTTGGCGATGGTGTTGAAATTTGTGATTCCGCAACAGCTGGGACCTTGCATGTCTGTGAAATATTAATATTTGAGACTTCATTCAGGAGGCAGTCATTTCGAATCTCAGCGTGGTTATCGGCTGTTCTGGCAAGTCTTTGTGTTTGTCCTCAACAGTTCTGTATCGCGCATTTCTCACAACCAAGATTCTATATACACAAAATTAAAGCTCCAAAACATATTTTCGGCTTGTCTTGACATTTCCTTGGGCTACAAAGAATGCATGGATAATTTTGGAGGAAAATCTTGGAAAACGGCGAAGAGCGAGAAGGATCCCGGTGGATAACATAAAAATTCGTTTTACCTCTGCCAGAGGTCCATGGAACTGACTTATCATGTCCAATGCCTGGAACCATCGCCTTTCTGCCGCCAGAGGATTATACATACAAAACACTTTCTTAATTTCTTTTGAGTTAATTATGCTGTGTATATAATAGTGGACTGTTTTGTGTTGGCGTTACAGCCCAGATTTGTGCCTTGACCTACTTTCATGAAACTCTCCTTTTCACTTCGGTTTACTAGACCTTAGACATTCGGTAGGACTCCTTGGGAGGGTGATCCGCTCGTCGCAAGGCCTCTATTTGTACACAAACACAGAAAAACTCACACAAACATCCATGCCCTGAGTGGGATTCGAACCCACGATCCCGGCTTCCAAGCGAGCGAGCGAGCGAGCGAGCGAGCGAAAGTAGGTCATGCCTTAGACTGTTCGGCTATCATGACCGACAGTGTACTGTTTAGAACTTATATTTGTATTATCTGATTACGTGTGTCGCTCGGTCTGTCGGTATAGCTCGCTTACGGACTACAGGCCACGGAGTTTGTTTTTTTATTGCGTGTGTATTCTCACACCACAGCAGTCTCTACGTTCTTATGTCTGTCAGGTCTCTAGTATATATGTTCGAATTTTCATTTCTGAAATTTTAAGATCTACACGTAACTTAACTCACTTCTCTCTCACGAGAAAGGCGGATACGAAAGAGACAAGAGAGCGAAAGAAAGGGGTTGAGGGATGAAGAAGAACAAAATTATCCCTCTTTCAATTTCAACAAACCGTCCACTTGATAGGTTGCCTAAGTAAGGACGTGTAGACTGGTAGTTAGTTGTGTTTAAACATTTTCTTATTTTGAATTGCAGCCTTAGCAATACGACTTTTTGATTATTTGTAGCTTCGTTCGCAAGAAAAACAATAATATTTAGTCTATGAATAAAGCAGTCTACTGGGATGTGGCGCCGTGTAGATATTGTGTTAACCGACGTGTCGGAGGAACGTATCGCCTCCATCTTCATGGTAGAAGAAGAAAGAAGGAACTCCGTAAGCGAGGAACCGGCGCGAACAAGTGCCTTCTACTCTGAAAATGGAGGCGATACGTTCCTCCGAAAGGTCGGTTAACACAATATCTACACGCCGCCACATCCCAGAAGACGCCGTGAAAACCTCAAACCTTACACAATATTCAGTCTAATTTGGATAGCCTTTTAATGTTTCATGAGATGTTTTAGATAGGATTTCTTTCATTTTTTGTAGTTAGAAATAGCTGTTGTTATAAAATGATATAGGTTCATTTGAAATTTAAATTCTCTCCAACTTAATCCCTCGTGCAGCGAGCAACCTCGCACTGTGCCTGTTATAATTCTCCCCAAGATATTAATATTCATGTACCCTGTTTATAATATGTCATTTTCACCATCCGCTGTTATTGTTTAATCTCTCTGGGAATAAAAGAAAATATTATAATGAGGATTGTGTTCGTGCCATGTTTTCAGAAATTAACCCAATTCTCGACAGACTTTTTCGTGTTATTTTGATTACTCTGCAGGTAGTCATATTATTAAAATCAAGACATCAGAAAATTAGCTTAGTTCTGATACTGTCAAACCTTGTAGTACAGGATGTAATATTATTTCAAGCTTGATTTGTATGTATTGAGAAGCAGGAGAGTTATACGTGCTCTTGAAGTATTTTCATCGTCGTGCTTTCAAAATGTGTATGAAATATATATAACATAAATCCATTCTCTAACGAACGATAATGATCAGGTCACAGCTGGCTTAAGAGAACTTGTCACGTCGGCTTCATAGTTTCATCCACGTAGAAAGAGTTGACGCTTTGTATGTTCAGCTTCTTGTTAACAAGATATAACTCGCTTTGTATCTTTATGATAACATAAGACACTAAGAAGTGAGCCTGCAGGAACCTAAGAATCCTTACCTTAACACCCTCAGAGAGGATTGTTTCTTATTTCTTCTCTTTTATGCCACACATTAAAGGTAACACAGCAAAGATTGATCGGTTTCAGAGGAAAGGGTTAAGCGTACCCCAGCGAGATAATTTTAATTATTTTTTCTCTTCACAGATTCGGTTATTGAATATGAACTGTGAACATCGAGTGCAACTATTTTGAGTTGAAATGCATTAAACAATCTTGGAACATGAAACGAAGGGTGGAAATGCGAGTGTACGTATATATTACATAAACCACCTGGACTGAGTTTCAGATTTCACTGGGCTCAGTAACTACAGAATTTATTTTGTGCACAGTAAACATTGGCGTGCCGGTCACGGTAGCCGAGCGGTCTAAGGCATGTACCGTCTTCACTCGATTGGCAACCGGGATCGTGGGTTCGAATCCCACTCAGGGCATGGATGTCTAGTTTGTGTGTGTGCGTTTCTCTGTGTTTGTGTACAGGTAGAGGCCTTGCGACGAGCTGATCACCCGCCCAAGGAGTCCTACCGAATGTGTAAGATCTAGAAAAACCGAAGTGAACGGAGAAGTTCATGGAGGTAGGCCTAGGCCCACTGGGGCTGTAGTGCCAAGGAAAAAAGAAACATTGGCGTATTCATGACACGCAGAGTAAGTCTAGCTATTCTTGGTTCGATATTCTAAATTGTAAATTGTGCAAGAATTTCGGCACTTATCCACAGTTTCAGGAGTTATCAGTATGATGCAGTAGAGTTAGAATGTTTTACTAAGAAATCAGGCTTCTTAGGAAACTGGACATAATTTTCCTGTCTGTTTGTGTCTTATGATTAAATATTTTGAAGCAGAAATTATTGTCTTACGGGATGTGACGTCGTATAATCTGGTGGATCGTCAGCGACATTTTGGACAATGAGACTACACGTTGACATGTATCAGTGCAAAGTAAGTTTCTGAGAAGTAGTGGGTCTGGAACGTGGTCCACTCAGCCTCGTGAGGATAATTGAGGGGCTATTTCAAGGACATACCGGCTCCTGTCTAGAAAACCGAAATTGACGGCCGTGGGGATTCGTTGCGCTGACCACGTGACACCGTCTATCCCGCAAAAGTTGGCACTAACTTCACCTACAAGCGGCGGTCGCTCGGTCGGTATAGTTCGCTTGCGGGCTAAAACCAACGAGTTTGTTTTTGAACTTCCACTTCTACACAAGCTGTTACTTTCAGCTCGATTTTAATAGAGTACTCCCATCTATGCCTCTGAATCCAAATTAAGTCAATGTCTTCTGCTCGGAGTGTCAAGGTCTTCATCTCCCCTATTCATTCTGTGGCCCTCGCATCTTCTTGATTATGAATTCTAATATCTTCCTGTGAAGAAGATCCTCTATATGCAATAGTTCTACGCAGATATTATTTATCAGTGAACTACTGTGATATAACTATTAAATCACTCTTCGTTTTGTGGTAACGGCTATTCTCTGTGTTGTCCGTGCCGAGGTTATATAAGGGGAGCTCGTAGAGATCGAGTTGGCAGTTGAGTTAGATTCTAGACGGTCGCCAGCCGGTAAGGACGTGAACACGGAGGCTGAGGATCAAGATTACTAGGATCCGTTACCAGGCAAGGACTAATGAAAACACAGAATAATTAATATATCCTGTAGTGAGACGTCGAGTGCGTGAATTAGCGAGAGTGTCATCGTTGTTATGTAGCTACGAGTTGTAAGAGTTCAGTAAATCCAATTACCAACACAAACCCGGTCCCTGGTCACTAGCACGTGACAGTACAATACGGTATCCATATTTTCTTAATTATAACAATGGCCGTGGCTGTCTAGATCCGGCTTCTTATTCCGAATGTCCCACGTTGAAATATGAGACCGTGAACCCGGCCATCCTGACTGTTGTCCCTCTTGCTTTCCCTCCGCTCAGATTTTGAGATAAGCCCGGTCGCTTCCTTCCACAGGTCATTTCTTCATCCCACCAATTGACTACATGAAGCCTCACTTACTGATGCCGTCGTTAAATAAACAACAAATCATTAGAACCCATCGTTTTAGAAGCAACGACCTCATAAATATGGGCACACGACCTCCGCCTGTTTGTGATATGTTATGAACTTCACACCTCCCCTGTTTGGTCACGAGCACTCAGCTTGCGCTACACAAGGATCCACGGTAGATTAAAAAACTTTCGTAATTAAAAGAAGTATGATTAGTTTCCGTGCGAAGGAGAGGTTGGCCTGCATAAATGAGGCTTGTTACGTATGGCATTTGGAATATATAAACGGCTCTCGGCTCCAAGATCGCTGAGCGTAAACTGAGTGTCTAGCTTTCCTTGTAATGAATTCCACTCAGGGCCGACGAAGAACCCCTCACTAGCCTAGAACCTCTCCGTTAACAGAACTTTGAGATCGAAGATAGCTGCCACGAAATCTAGCCGTTGTATATTTCTGGACATTATCCACCGTCCTGGATTAAAATGCCGTCGTCACACTTTTAGAGTTTATATTTGTATTCTCTGTTGACAGTCTTTAAATTCTCAGTTCCTTCATCTAAGATTCATTTAATATTATCATCTCGTCTTCTAGATCTCTCAGTTCCATTCCTCCATCGACAAGTAACTCAGACCCTTGTGCTAAGACCAAAGTATAAAAGACTAACACTGAACATGATCCTGAGCTCATGACATCTGATCTTTGTGTAAAGAGTTTACTTAACTTGGAAGCCATTGTAACTTTTCAAGTTCCGTCCTGAAACATTTCCTTCAACTAATAACATTTGCGTTAACGGAGAAGTTCATGGAGGTAGGCCTAGGCCCACTGGGGCTGTAGTGCCAAGGAAAAAAAATATATCTGCATTGGTGATAACATCTGCACGATATTTAGTACCTGGGGCATGAGCTACGATCACCTTCTGGCATTTCCATATCTCATGCTCCTTTGTCGCAGAAAACCACTTCACAGAGAACAGCCTAACCTGCTTTGATGTGAGTCGCTTTTCCACTTTGTAGAACAAATTTCCATGAGCTTTCCATTATTCCGTCCATGAGTAAGTGAAGAATGTGACTTGCCGCAGTTGATAGGATACTGGAAAAAAAAAACAAAAAAAGATCATGCCGATGTTTATTAGAACATTTTTGCGCATGCGCTGTATGTAATTATCGCCTCAAAATACTCGTAAGAAGAATTATAAACCCAGACAATAGGAACGTCACAATTTGTCCCCGCATACATTTTAACGTTACCCTTCATTCTTTTCGGTCTTCCAACTAGTCACTTTTCTTTTTCTTTTTGCTAGTGGGGTGGGATTAAGTCCCTTGTCCTGCGGCTACTTCTGGCCTATTGTACCAGCCCCAGATGATAGATGAGGGTGACTGTGGAGCAAATGGTGGAATGAAGATTGGCAGGAGAAACCGAAGTACTCGGAGACAATCTGCCCCAGCACCACTTTGTCCACCACAAATCCCACTTGACCAGACCCGGGATCGAACCCGGGCCGTCGCGGTGGGAAGCCAGGGATTAACCGCTTGAGCTATGGCGCGGCCACTAATCACTTTGCAAGCTGTTTCAACGCCAGAATTCAGCGTGAATTTCCAGTTATTTGCTTTAGCCTGTCACAGCGACCTTGACACCACTGAACTAATAACCAGATAATATTTTTGAAGTACGAAATTTTAATTATGTAATGGTTTTAATTGTCGGTCACGGTAGCAGAGTGGTCTAAGGAATGCAGTGTCTTCTCTCGCTCGGAGCCCGGGATCGTGGTTTCGAATTCCAATCAGTGTTTGGATGTTTGGTGTGTGTGTGTGTGTGTGTGTGTGCGCGCGCGCGCGCGCGTTTCTGTGTTTGTATGCAGGTAGAGGCCTTCCGATGAGCTGATCATCCGCCTAAGGAGTCCTACCAAATGTCTAAGATCTAGCAAACCGAAGTGAAATGGAGAGTTTCGTGGAGGTAGGCCAAAGCCCAAATTGGGGTTGTAGCGCCAAAGGGGGAAAAAATGTAGCTTTAATTACGGAATAGCCCCCGCTTTTCATCCCTCTTAATTTCGAATACTTCTCTGCATATTTAATTTGCAAACTTTTTCCTCTTTTGATCTCCTCTTACAATAAGAGACTAATTAGGAAACACTGAACCACACACTCCCACTATCACTGCGCTATAGCACTCACAAAACCTTCAAATCACAAATTCAGGTCTTCTTCCACAGCGAACCTCACGCGGCTGTCTCGCACCGAGTACTCTCCTTAGGAATTCTCGCACGGACATGCGGAAAACACAGCTTGCACTACTGTTACGTAATCGTCCACAGAGGCGTTGCCCAACAGCGCGTTGATTAGCTGCTGCCGAGATGTGTTTACCGTAGTGCTGCCTATCAAAGAGCGCGGTGCGGTGCGGCTGGGCACGGCACGGAGAAAATACCACTGTCCTTATTGTTGCGTATTCACCCTGTTTACAGATTTCTGAGGCTCAACAATTCTTACATGGGGTAAATACGCCAAAATACTTAAAGAGAACATTCCTGAAGAACGTAACTGGAAGAAAATTTTCTTTAATATACACCTCATTACTTAGCGGTTTGGGTGATTTAAACAAATACTCACTAATATACTTCCTAGAAAACTTATGTCTATAGACATGAAGGAAGCAAAAGGAGCTTGATAAAGCAGTTATTGTCACGATATTATGGACTGACTATAAACGGGGCTTGGATTAGTTGGATTTATTGAACACTTACAGATCGTAACTACAAGTAACTGTAGTGCTATTGCTAAAGCACAGTCTGCAATTCACTACAGCACTTGCTAAGTCTTCTTAGTCTGGTGTGTCTTCACGAGTCGTTACCTCTTGACGGCTTCTGAAGGAGGACTTCCCCCTTTCTCTGGGTTTCCGAACTATCATCGTCCCTTGGCCGCGCCATAGCTCAAGCGGTTAGTCGCTGGGTTCCTACCGCGGCGGCCCGGGTTCCATCCCGAATCTGGTCAAGTGGGATTTGTTTTTGGACAAAGTGGCGCTGTGGCGGGTTTTCTCTGAGTACTTCGGTTTCCCCTGCCAATCTTCATTCCACCAAATTCTCCATAATCATAATCACCAGGGAAGGTACAATAGACGAATCAGTGGCCGCCGTGCCTAGTGGACCCAGTTGGACTCCACCCCCCACTAAGCTAATTAAAAAAATCACCTTGCCTTGCTACCAACTTCACCGTAACAATCCTCAGATAGACATACCGGCTCCTGTCTAGAAAGCCGAAATTAACGGCCGTGGGGATTCGTTGCGCTGACCACGCGACACCCTCTATCCGCAAAAGTTAGCACTAAACTTCGCCGACAAACGGCGGTCGCTTGGTCGGTGTAGTTCGCTTGCGGACTAAAATGACGGAGTTGATTTTTATCAAACCACGCTATTCTTTGTGGCACGCGGTAGTATAGTTGCTTGAGTCACTATGCTATAAGCCCGAATGTCTCAAACTCGATTCCCAATGAGGTCATTGGATTTTTCAGTTGACCTAATCCTCCCAGCTGCACTATGGCAGTGGCGTCAACTCAGCCTCTACGACAAATGTGTACCGGGAATGTTCCTACGGGTAAAAGGGGGCCGGCGCTTAAGACTGCCAACCTCACCGCCATCTGTGATTCGATTTTCTAGAAAATGTGGGAGCCTCTACATTGCAAAAATGTATTATTATATGAACAGTTCCCTGAAGATGGCCAATTAAGGCCGAAACATGCAGCAGTTCATTGTGATTTTAATGCTACTTTAAATTAAGGAGGGATTTTGACATGTTTACGTTGCATTAGAGAAGGAAGCGATTGAGTGAGTGATACATCAATGGAACAGGATTCTCAGATACAATACTATCAGCATCTACACTGTGCTCTCTGTAGCTGGACTTGTTGTATCGGCACGTAAATAATAAAGATATCAGTAGAATAGTGAGTGGAAGCAGGAGTACGTAATGTCTCAAACATCTTGGAACCCTATTATCTATTGCATCATATCTATTTCTTGCTGTGAATTTCAAAACTAACAAAGTCACATGTCTGATTGAGACATGACCTTCGAAGCTTGGCCTAATCCAACATAGGGCCTCCTTGAGGTCCATTATTTTTATTGAACATCACTGAAATTAATCCTCAAATGAAGAAAGCAGTCTTCTGGGATTTGGCACCGTGTATATGTGGTGTTAACCGACGTTTCGGAGGAACGTATCGCCTCCATCTTCAGGGTAGAAGGAAAAATATAAGAAATCCGCAAGCGAAGAGACCGTGAGAACCGGCAAAAGCAGACTGCTTTCTTCATAGTCATCGCCGTGAAACCCTCAAATCTTACGTAATCCTCAAATGATTAGAATATGTACTTCTGAATATTGAGAATAGGGCGCTGAGTGTAGTGAGCCTGTTTCTCAGTACAGAATTGCTGCTTTGAAGATACACGTAGTAATGAGAGTGCTCCTTGAAACGGAAAGTAGGTCCGACACTCTATATTATCAGAATGATTCATTGCTAGCGTAACAGCTGGCCATGTCTTCTTAAGGAACTAAATTAATTTCATTCTCTGTATCTGCTCCGTGTTCATTTCGTTTCTTTTCCCTGTCGTAATTTTAAGGTTGCCGGACTTTATGTGGAACGTAATTTCTGAGCTCGTGGAAGAACACGAGAGTGGATCTCAGAAGTTTCATACAGGAAGTGCACTGCAAGTTCTGCGCGAGAGACTAATAAGAGTGAAGCTAAGGAATTATCGATTAGTTATTTGTCCTTTTAGCTTGTGCGAAGGAAGATTGACACAGGGCGTTCTTTGATGTCGATATCGTCAGTTAATACTTTGACGACTAAAAGACACAAAAAGAATCCGGGGGGGGATTCATGAGAAGCCGACACCTCGTTCCGTATGTGGGTCATATACAGGATCTGGGCAGTGCTCACTAGTCCAGGAGTTCAGAGAAACGGTCATCTAAATGGTATTTAAAGGTTCTGTTTGAACTCATATGAAATACATCGTTTCTGCATTAAAAATAAAAATTGGTAACTGAATTTTTCAGGAAATAATCGCTGTTCATTGTGGGAATCATACAAAACCTTAGGTACAGGTATGATTCTGCGTACGGGCTGGGTGACAGAGGAACTGGGGTCTGATTCCTTCAAGAGTAAGAGATTCCTCTGTTTCATGTAGCATCCGTACTGGTTTCTATCCAGCCTAGTACACATTAAATATACAGGACTTTTAGCCAAGGCGTACAGGGGCCGCAGCACGAAGCTGATCACTTAAGATCCGTTTAGTGCTGACGCTAGGAATTTGTGGAACTATGCTTTCACTCTGCAATAATTCAACGTGGCGCGATGCTTAATCAAATGCACAGGAACGCCTATTCCTCAATATCGTTATGGTGCAAGATTCAAAGTAATTTCTATGATAAAAGACGAGTTTTTAATTTTGAACAAAGGTCACGCATACTGTGGTTTATCGGTTACATAAATTAATCATGGGATCTATCATAACTGCACGTGCAGTAAATGGGGCAATGTTTTTAAGATGGATAACACAACGTATCGCAATTCCTTTACGATATATGGAATACTGTGTTATTCAGAGACTTCTTTTCAGTCAGTAGGAAGGCTCTCAGAATCGTCGGATGGTAATATAAGGCCATGGATCTCGTAGGAATCAAAACCAAGAATTGCTGCGCTGGCGAGGACCAGCAGCAATTTGGCAGTCAGCCAGTCAGAGACGTTTTAATAATAGAGGACACACAGGACACACTGATATGCAGGAATCATGGTTGTTGAGATTCTGTGTCATAATTCGACCGCAGTGTTCGGATAACGTCACGATGATCTTCACGAGTGACACTAGATTACAATTATGGAGCTATACCAAATTCTTTCTATATTGTCTGATCGCTCTCTCTCTCTCTCTCTCTCTCGGGTGTGCTTCTCTCTTTGGACTGTCAGAGGCAGGGTTACTTTGCGACTGGCTGTTTACCGCCGATAAGTTCGTCTTGGCGCCAAGCCCCTTGATGGTCATGACCAGAGACTTTTTTTGCAACCTTGCGGTCATAGTCCTTGCGAACAACACTCTCTGGCGAGAATATGGACTTGTCTCTTATGAACATGCTTGGCCTTTCGTCGCGCACTTACAGCGTGTTGTTGAAAAGTCTTCCTTTTGCGCTAGATACAAATATATAGCAATTGATGTGATTTTGATGCTATTTTAAATTAAAGAGAAACTGTGAACATGCTTAAGTTACATTGACTACGGGTAACAACACATTTAACACAACTTTTAATGACCCAAATTATGTACAAGTATAAATCGAATATGGCGGTCGAAATAGGGTTTGTACGTAGAGGCCATTCTTTCAGAAATTATGCGACTTTTGAGCACGACAGTAAATTTAACTTTACATACAACTGGTTTAACACGAGACCGTCTAGTTGACTAAGACATAACACAAACAGAGTTGTAGACGCCATGAAGCCTGTTGGCATGGCTTCAAATATTCTTGCAAAGAAACAACACTCAGAGCCCCACAGTCACGTGGTTGTTACGTGCACTTACCGATCAACTTCCAGGGATCGGGGAAGTCCTGGAACAAAGATGTAAGCGGATATGGGAGACATTTTGAGAACATATCTGTTGTCCGTTCTTGATTATGTATAACAATTTTGGAAAGGAATTAAAAAAAAAATAATGATTTTGAATTAAGGAAATGTTACGAAATTAATGGCTAAAATACTAATTCGCCATAAATATCGGACACGCGGAGTGGGGAGAAGAAAAGCGCATGAGTTGAAAGAAATTTATACGTGTAGATTAGTCGCAGAAAAGAGATTTGATTTATCACATTCCAGGAGGTAAATTTAAGATTGTTACATGAATGGAAGAAGACCGTTTCACCACTGTGTGATGGTATAAAAAGGAATTAGCTTACATGTGTTCATCTGCCAATACTCTTTTTCTTTCGCCCCAAAGCGGACGGTACGCTGTGTTTGTTGATGGCTAAAAGTCGCCGCAAACCATGCCCTGAGGGATTTTCGCTGACTCGTTTCCCTCATCAGGAAGGCAGCTACCCACATACCCACACACCCTCTTCCCATCCTCCCACCCCTTCCTACATCCCCAAACTTCTCTCTCATTCTCTCTTTCTCGCCATCACAAAAACTGAGGCACATGCGCAATCACTCTCTTCACAATGCTGCAGATTTGCAAGATATTAAATTGTTGCCAATTACTGTCAAAACGACCAAAGAGATCCACTTTTTAATTAAAACTATCGGGACAGCTCTTCGCCCAACACTTCAAAAAAGGAACACAAACCTGTAATACAAGATTAAAAGCGATATATTATGAACGGTTTTTATCCCGTGAGAACAAATATCTCCTTTCAAAAGAAAAAAGAAAGTTGAATTTAAAACCTTTCCGAAGAAATATAGAAACGTCAGTAGGTTTTCCTCTTTGTTTAGTTTGGAGGTTCCGCTGGTAAACATAACGGGATACACTTTGTTGACGCGGAAAGGATTTGATGTCCGTATGGGTTAGCTTACTGCTTCACGCATCACTAGTCGGCAGTGACGTAGTAATGTGAAGGAATAATTTTCAAAATTAATTTTTATGTTCCGATAATTGAATCGCGTCACAATTTGTGTAGGGGCACGCGGTGGCATCGTTCGCTTGACACACCATACTACAGCCTAAAGGTTGAGGGCACCAGGAATCTTCCTGGGAGTAAAGCGTAAGGCTAACACACTCACCGCCATCTATGAACCGATTGTCTAGAAAATTTTGGAGCCTCGATGTGTGACCACTCTGTGGGTTTCCCCGGCCTGTTACAGGGATAGATTCTTTTTTTTCGCAATTTGTTCTCAATTCTCAATTTCGTGTTGTTCCTTCGTGTCTTTACAGCTTATGGCACCCAAAATATGAGAATATAATGTTCCTTTAGCAAATAACTTAATTATTTCACAGTTCGTAGTAAGTGATATGTACATTAGTAACTCATGCATACAAAATTAAGGCTAACAAATGCATTCGGCGAGCTACGAATTTTTCTGTACTTCTTTTTGATCATGAAAACATATTAAATAAGTTTCGTACGTATTATATGAAAGAGTGAAAACTGTTGTGCTGTGGTATCTTCGAGCAAGATCATTTCATATAACAAATATCTACTTCAAATCCTACTGTTGTCACAGCCGTTAATATTGTCAGAAGTTTACTAGACAGAATCAGTAATATCTTTACTACATCCTGTTTTGGCCAGGAAACTTGCTTCATTTATTGGAGCTCCAGAGTTTGAATTTCGTGCCGAAGACATTTTACTCTGTCTGAGATTTCCGTTTATTTCCTCATTTCCTCTATAAACACTGTGGGATTTTACCTTAAAACACGATCAATTATTTCAAATCGTTCTAATATCCGCATACACAAATCATTCTGCCATTCATCGCTACGTAAAGTGTATTTAAGGAGTGTCATCAAATGACCCAGTCAACAAATATTGGCTGTTGGTTCCTGTACTGTAGTGAAATTGTCGTGCCGGACTTCGAGGAAATTTCTCAGGAGTTGGTATTCGTCCATACCACACACTCTCTCATTCTGTTACTGGTGTCGAACTTCAGCAGAGGCAATAACTCACTCCAACCAAGGTAGAAGTCTACGGCATAGCGGAGGTCTAGGGCAGAGCAAAGAACGGGTTCAGTTCTGGTTAAATCCACTTGCTTCGAAATGACAGTAACAATTGTAAATTATATTTATGACGGATTTAAGAGCCAAATTAACTACTAGTTCCAAAAAAAAAAAACTGTGTTTTCAATAATATTTTAATTTATTTTGGACATTGGTCATCATCTTAAAATATATTGAATACACACGATTTAAGTTTGCCAGCTCATGTCTTCTTGTGACACAATGATATAAAACCAAGTTAGAGAAGTGAGGAATATTCGACAGGTCTGTGATTAAGCGGTAGTACAATATATGAAGTGTTGTCTGAAACATTTTCAACATATTCAGTATTTACCAGAAGAGCACCTGAAGTAGCCACTGTTAAACACTGTTCCTGACTCTGCTGTTATCCAGATAGGCTAAATATGTATACAGCTTTAAACACGTGAAGTCATGTTGAAAGTCCTAATAAGTTCGTTCATATGATATTTTAATGTTTCTGGAGTTAGAAGCACTTATTTTTCTTTATTTTTAAACGTTATTTTGCGCCAGAACCCCATAAAATAAGCAAGTTGTATTATATTTGTCTCTGCATTTTCATGTTGTTTATGGTCAAAATGAAAACGCCGAAGGAATACACCGAAACTCCGGACGGCAAATGAGATTGAGAGTCCTGGTCAAATGTAGCATCCCAACTAGCGCAAAATGAAAAAATATAATATTCAATGAGGATGTGCTCACATGCTTGTGTTTCGTCCTTATTGTGAAGTCGGGTGATTTGAACTCGTGTATGTAGTAGTACAGCATAGCATACACACATTAAATGCCCTTCTGGAACGGTCGAATTGGGCTGCTCTCACTGTGAGCAGAATAAGCCATTTCTCCTGGAGCGACGGCTGGTGACCCAGCTAGCGAGCTGGTAAGAGTCGCATGATTTCGATCTTAGAGGATGGTTCCGTAGAACAGATTCCCAGCTCAAAACAAATTTATTTTGAGTGCGTTCCGTCTTACACTTTGCAACAGTATTCTTAACTGCAGACGTTACACATAGAGTCCAAAAACTAGAAATGAATAAACAAAAGGCAAGTAAAAGGTAACGTTGTCCCTGTGGTTAATTAACTAAGCACTACGCCATGAAGGCTTATTGGGGAGTGGATGTATAGATCCATATTTTTTTTTACCTCGGCGCTAGTTTGAGGTGAATGGTCAGTTTGACGCCCCGGTCGTTTTACCCCCGAGGAAATAGCCCCGTGTACCCATTGGATAGGAGGCTGGGTGAACCCCAGAGCCGGTCTGGACGACGTGGAAAAGAGAAAGTTCTTGATCCGACATCTTGTAAAGAACTGGTAAATAGACGCGGTGACCTCTGTTTTAAAGCAGACATGTTATTAGATTTTAAAAATAAAACGTGGAACATCATAGCACCACCGAGTAAGTTGGCTCAAACCTTGTCTTCAGCACGTACCGGTTTCGAGTCTGGGAGTTTCGTGGTATTCTTCAGTCCCTATAGGCAAATGCCTGGACAGTACATTGGATTAGGCCACTGTTGCTCCCTTAAACATCCTCTCTCAACTCATTATTCACTGTCATCTATTGATTCGACGCTATATACTCCAACTTGCCAACACATTTTGTATCTAGTGACGAGGTGAAGAATGGTGGAGTTAAACCTCCAAACCCGATTCGTTTTTAAAGTGTGGTGCTTAATTAGTTAATCACAAGGACGACTTTACCTTTACACCTCTTAACTAGCAATGTTCTTAAATGAACGCAAATGCAATAGAAGAGGGGGGGCTGTTGTCGCTTATTGTCTCTCGGCTTCATTAGATGTTCCACTTGATACAGTTGTGTGAACTGCTGAAGAATGGTGAGTCTGGACCGGCGAAGGGGAAGTGAAGAGCTTCATAGTTCGTACTTTTCAATGAATGCCAAGAGGATGATAACATTAAAGATGATGTTCGTACGTAGACGGATTGGACAGACGAGTGAAGTGTAATTCTGAATTGGTTAGAACATTTGGAATTTTAAGGCTAGATTGGAGAACAATATTAAATTGGATCTTAAGATATTGGTTTGTGGACTTTATCAAGTGACTAAGGATAATATTCAGCCGTGGGCCTTTTTTGTCACGGTTTTTGTAAGGTGGGGAATTTCTTGACCACCTGATGAAATCCCAAGTTCTGATTAGGGACAGTTACTCCATAGAGTTAGCTATAAAGATTTATAATAAAGCAATGACGACATATATTAAAATACCGTCACAGAGGAGAGACCTAGACAGTACGTATAACTGGTTCCCCAGCCGGGGTTCGATCTGTTGTGTTTTCGATCTGTTGTGTTCCAAAATTTCAAAACACTACAGCAGGACTTTTGCTACACAAATAGTAGCATCACAACCTGGTAGTAAATTGGTGTTCTTCCCTGTGACACTGCAGAATTATCAATGTTTAAACCTCTTCCATCCTTAAACTTTCATGACAGTTGTTTTGCGGAGTATCTGAGTGATTTATAAGTTCATTCCCTCAGGAATAGAAACGAAGCGGTCCTCGTCCCTTGTCTCCAAATTCCAATAAATGGGATTCCAACCGTGATATAACTCAGAAGTTGGATCTACTGTCAAAATCTGTAGCGAGGCGCACCTGTATAATTCAGTTTATAATTTGCTTCCTGCACAAAACAGTGCCGTGGGCCTCGTAACTAAAGCGTGGCGCGGAATATCAGCTATGTAGCTGCAAATATAAGACATGGACTACCGCCAGCTGCGGGACCGGGCAGGGCTCTAACAATTCATCGCCGTAAGGAAATATCATGAAGGGTCTCGAAATTAGGACCAGCTGCTTATCACTGTGAGCACGGTAAAGAACTTCCGAGTTCCGTTGAAGTCTAGCAACTTCTTGATTAGTTGAGCAACTACAAGCTTCTGGTGGTTTATGCTGCGTATAATTGGTTAAGTGGCTACAAACAACTATTACTTAACTCAGATTGTGTTGTGATACCTTGTATTCTTGTAGGCAGGGACCGAAAACTTTCAGAGTGCTGAATTTTCCTGTTGCGGTCTTCTGGATTGTGACATCGTGCAATCTTCTAGTCAGATAACGACGTTTCGGAGAAAAATGCTGCCTCTGTTTATCATCACCTACCGGAACGTCGGTATCCCCATACAAGACTACACGGAATCACATCCCAGAGAACCATAATCTCCCCAATGTATACGTCAAAACTTACACATTGCTTCCGTTGCCTAACTCTGTAAGACCCAGTACGTAGTCTTGTAGTCCCGTTTGTCCCGCGAGAATGGAAGAAGTCTTGCTTCCTATTTGGAAGGTTGGTGTTCGAATTTCTGCCTTGGTTCCTGCTGTCTTAACCGATGTTCTTCAAGGGATACCTCGGCCCATTTATACGTACCAGTATTTTGGTAAAGTAAGATCTTCATACTATAAATTTTCATTCAGGGTAGTTGCTGCTTCTAAAAAAATTGGAACCAAGTATCTTCAGGTGACTGTTCCTTTTTCCTTCCTATATTGAAAGAGAGGGCAACGCTACCCAAGACGTCTGGATATTCTGGGTTTTGGAAACTTGATAGAAATTTAGTAGGGATCCTGAGTGGGGGATGGCCCCCTGTAATGCCTCTGTCGATTAACTTGCTGTTGAAAATAGAGCCGTTAAGCTCGTGACAGGTCTATAAGTTCCGATGACACCAAAGAAGAGAAGAGAGAGACATTTTAAGAGAGATACTTTAGTCTACCGCATTGGCTGTTTAGTAGGAAGTTCAATTTAAAAATGAAGTTCCGCATTTCTGTTTTAAATAAGGCGACGGTTCTTAGAACTTTTTCTGAGTGTATGAGATTTATATACGTACACTTTTCTTTTGCTTTATAGAACTCCATCTACGACGTTTCTTGGCTTCTTAACTCTCCGCTCCAATATTTCTCCCGCTCGTATTAAAGTGGACAATTCTTTTAGGAAATCCAATCTGCAGTGTTCGTGCTCATGAGTCGAGTGGCTCCCTCAATAAAATCACTGCCTACCACCTAGACAGTCTCTTACACGTTGGGTACCATGGAATATTGTCCTGGGAAAAATGACCGGAGCATGATTTTGACCATCTCTTTTCTCCTGTTTTCTATTATAACACGTATTATGGCGCGCATAGAACCGTTGCTGAGCGGTGGCTTTCTAAACAAGAGCCGTTGCTATGCAATAGATAATTAAACAAACACCCGTTTCTATGCAACGGTCGAGGAATTGTTGGACTATAAGAGTGGAAACAGTATTTTCTATGTGGTTCGTGCCAAAATGCCATAAGTTGGCTTAGTCGATTTCAGGACAGGAGTTATCAGTAGTTCAGTCGAGTGAAGTGACGTGAAATAGCTTGTTGAAGTGTGTGAGACTTCATTTTTCAGTAGAAAATCAGCCTGTGAAGAGAAGACTAGGAGGTTCGTGTGAAATGGCCGCCAGCCTGTAACCCAGTTAGTTGAGTTGTCATTTGACAATGCGTTCTGCAGTGGTGTCTGTGACAAGAGGACCTGAGTGCGGCAAGCTGAAATATCTCCCTCGGTAGAAGCTGTTGCCAGGAAACGGCTACTGGAGACTGTAATAGACTGATTACACTAGTTTGAATGTGCAAGTGAATTGTAAATTCTAGTTCCGAGTGGTGTATGCAAGTAGTCAGTAAATCCTTTCACGAATCCATACAGCGCGTATAGTCACATACCCTTAAAAATTTGACAGTGTAATGTGTGAAGCTTAACTCTGCTTCATCTCAGTGCACCTGTGATGTTACGATCCGGCAACTTGCAGTGTGAAATGTCTGCTCGCAGTGAATGCATGCAGTAAAGCAACCAGACAGAGACTTCCAAGAAGAATTGCTGTAATTTTCGACCTTTAGACTTCGACTGTATGATTTGGACAAGGAGGAAATTTATTTTGTCTTTTCCGTATGTAACGATAAATTATATGAAATACTTTGCAGTTCGGAGAGAGACAATGCCATTGATTTCAGTTGAGAAACTTTCGATATACAAGTTAGAATACGTTAGGTCAATTGAGAAAAATCCAGTGACCTCATCGGAACTTGAACCCGCGACCTTTCGGCTTGTAGCATATTGCCTAAACCAACTACGCTACCGCGTGTCCTTTATTATGAGGCAAGAAATATATTTTTAAATATTGTTCAGATGTACTTCATTCTTCAACGGGTTAGTGGGTTTTAGCAACTCAAGAACCATTTGAGGTTAAACGGAGCAACAGACGAATACTGGGCGTGCTGAATTATACCGCAGTCTGTGTAAAAGATCACTCCAACTAATCGCGTGTTCTCACACGCCCTTATACTCGTAATATAAAATTTTATGTTATGACGCATAGACCTTTACTAGCCAACGTCCGAAACATAAACGCGGCCAGCAATACAAGAGCGGTGTCTTCTATGTGGCCCGTCTCATGCCCAATGCTGGGCAGCGGGCCATGGAACACACAGTCTGTCATGCGTTTTCAGTGAGATCCGACCCACGTCTTTATAGCAAGAGCATGTCTGTAGCTGGAAGTAGATTAGAGAATTCGAATTGGGAGTTCAGTCCTCGGTAGGATATGGCCACTGGAAGTTAGTAGTTGAAGAAGAATTAGGAGTCAGGGGGTGAAGACTTCGTGTGTGATCAGAAGATTTAGTCACAGTGAGACTTTTAATTCCGTTACTAGGATAGGACTAGTGAAGACTGAGAATCCTAGTGCTTGTGTAACGGTGAACTGTAAATTGTGTAAATCAGCGATAGCACTGTATTGCCTGTTAAGTACGATTTAATTGTATAAGGTGTTAATAAATTAAATTCTGCAATCCAGAACGCGTTAGTATTGGTCACAGAATTCCGGACACGTGAAATTTTAGCGGCCACTGGAAATTTATTTCCAGTTTGCATACTAACCACCAGCGATATAATGAGTTTTCAGGTCCGGGATATAACGACGTGTACTCCGGTTGACTTACACTGAACTTCACGGCGTTATATCACACAAGATAGAAGAAATCTTCATAGCCACTGCTGTAAAAACCTCATGTCCACAACAGTATTAAACACAATTTCTGAATTTCTGTGATAAAAAGCCTCCATGTGAATACTCTGTATATCAATTAGTCTGTCCGGTAATCATTTGTCCGCTCATGAAGTCAGTAACAAAACTTTTAATTATTAAAATTCTGTTGAAAAGGAACAACACATTAATTAACTGAAGTTACTGGGGGACGAAGAAACTTTACTAATTATGGAAGGAGTTACGACAGCCAAACTCTGACAATCTTCCTCTGACAGATGGGATATTTTGCTGTAAGTCGATATTCGTAACTGTGGCAATTCAGAGCGATGGTTAATTCTTATTTGGAGAAATATATTTCTATCATATTTACGTATACATGGCAGTTTTAGTGTTTCAGTACGACACACAAAGCAGATGCGTGGGGGGATGCTAGAAGTTGCTTCCTGTTAATGCAATCATTCCGAACTACGTGTTGTGATATATACTGATATGCTTCTTGAAGTCTCTCAAAAGTGTAGCAAAATCCGCACTATTATGCTTCATCCGAAGAGGGATGAAGTGACAGGAGGTTGGAGAAAACTACATAGTGAGGAGCTTCATAACTTGTACTCTTCTCCAAGTATAATTAGAATGATCAAGTCAAGAAGGATGGGGTGGTCAGGGCATGTAGCACGAATTGGAGGGAAGAGGAATGTATATAGATTATTGGTGGGAAAGCCAAAAAGAAAGAGACCACTAGGAAGACCAAGACGTAGGTGGGTGTACAATAATAAAATGAATCTTAGAGAGATAGAATGGGATTGTATGGATTGGATTGATCTGGCTCAGGATAGGGACCAGTGGAGGGATGTTATAAACACGTTAATGAACATTGGGGTTCCATAAAATGCTGGGAAATTCTTGAGTAGCTGCAGATTTGGCTTCTTCTCAAGAAGGGCTCAGCTTCATAAGTAAGTATGCTTATCTCAAGTTATTTGAAGATCAGGAAATTACTCCCTGTCAAATGGAAGGTTTCCCTATAGTAATCGAAACAAGTTCTGGGTGGAAATCATGGCGCCTCCTCTGTTTCCAATACTTCGTCCTACATACGAGTCTAGCAAAATCCCCAAATTGATTATTTGATTCTGTGATCCGTTTACACACTTTGCTGCACTATTGGAGTTACGAAAATGTTCCGTTAGTTCGATTGGCTCTCAAACTTTCGAACTACCTTGAAGTTGCTAACTATGAACGTACAGAATATTGTGACATGTCAACTCATTGCCAGACAACGGCTCGATGAACACCCCGCCATACACGCAAGCAAAAATAGAAAAACGGGGTTATGCAACCCGTTTCTAGGCACGGATTGGTAAATATATTTCCGCGTAGGCCATGACGTCACAAAACAGTGTATAGAGACCATGTGCCATGTTTTCTGTATGTCCGCGCCGAAGGTTTATAGGGGAGAACAAATGTCGTTTGCTGGCGGTCCTAAGCTGGAGGGGTGAGTAGTAAGCGGCAGAAACAAGCAGTAAGCTTGAGAAGTCCAGGAGAGTTTCAGTTGAGTTCTGAGATTCTGTGGTGACTGAATAAGAAATGGCAAGAAGACTTCATAGTAATTTAAGTGCTAGTTTCTGTGTTGAGATCCGTTGCTAGGAGATGACTAGTAAAGACACAGATTTCTAATGCGTGTGCAACGGTTAACTACAAATTGTGTAAATCAGCGATAGCGCTGTATTATTTGTAATTAGGAGAACTGTAACCGAAGTTTTAATAGATCCAACCGTCCGATCTAGAACCCGTTACTTTCGTCACGCCTACCGCATACACGTGAAAATATTTTGCGTAGCATGTGCACATACATTTAGGGTCCGTTTACGTGAAGATTATAGAAAATGACCAGGCGTAATGACAGAAAATATAGTGATTCCATGAAGAAGAATTCTTTTGATTAACTCGCTTGCATTTATGGAACCCGCAGGTTCAGCACCGGGTTTACGAAAAATCGGCATTAGGTCCTTGAATTCATATGAATACAATATGTATCTTCTCAACTTGTTTTTTAAGATGTGATCTAATATTATCCTCTCAGCTAATCATAGATCTCTAAAGTGTTCTTTTACTTTCAGAATATCAAATTATATTAATTTATTATTCTCTTCTCTCTTGCATGTTGCGTGAACCACTCATCTCTCTAATATTACATAGAGGTGCTCTTCAAGTATCAGTAGCTTAATAATTTGGACGTTACAGTCAAGTGCTTGTCGAGCAGTCCGCTTTAAAGAAACTCGAGCGGACATTGTGACGTGACACAGAGCATAGTCGGTTAAGTGAATGGTGGAGAAATGTCTTCTATCATAGCTCCAGAGACTTACGAAGGACAAACTTAAATCACTGCTTCTCTAACTGTTAGGCCTAATGACGAACACGAAGAGAGAAATTTAGCGGTTCCCTCGCCTGTCACTGGCAAACTTCATGGCGATATTCTTTTGTCTTCTTCGGAAGTATAACCAGAAACTTGGAAAAATGGAGCACAGCTGTAGCTTCTGGGTTGAGTTATTGTCTCCTGATTTCACGAAAGAGCAAATCCATACCAAACCTTGATTGCAGTTGTTACTGTTTTACGTCTTAAGCTTAGGAATCTTGACCACCAAAGAGGAATGGGACTTGAAGTGGAAGATGTAAAATTACGCTCTAAAATGTTCATAACTACCTCCTTTCAGAGGATCAGGCACCTATGTTATTCCGGCCTTTCGATAATTGTGTCCATCTTCGGATTTGTACTTATCTGAAGAACGAAGTCAATCAATATGACTATGGCTACTTGTTCAATCACAATTTCTGTATGCATTACACTTATTCTGCACATTGCATTTAATACAGCATAGCAACTTCTTCCTTTCATTAACTTAGAAAGAATTATACAATTTACCTACCTTACATCTTGCTGTGTTGTAAATACTTATTCGGAACTTTATCAGCAGATTAACGAAAATAAATCCTTTAGATTAACTCCCAGGAACGTAATGGGAGCAATAAAATAAAATTTAAGACATCAATATGTCTTCAAGAAAGCATGACCTCTCTCCTACCAGCCTATTGGATATATTTTCATATTCTACAGTCTAGAACAAACAACAAATAAGGCTCAACAAATAAATGATTTCAGTTATTCAGGATATTAATTGTACGGGCGTGTCTGTATAGCTGTTCTGTCAAAAATTATTAAAATTAAATACAGATCCAAGCTTAAATTAAATTCAGCCAGGTTTAAAAACGAAAGACGGATAAGGTGCATTAGTCACAGCATTACGTCTCTCCTTGTGTCCCATTTGCTTCGGGAATTCAAGAAATTTTCATAAAGTAAGCTAGCTTTCTGTCCCGATCATTCGTCTTAAACACACTGCGTCACTGTCTCTGCTGCTCTAGCTGTGTGGAGACAGATAAAGTCTTAAAGGGCCTCCTTCTGGCAACATGCATTAGAGAACTGGGAGCTTACGGACTAGACATCGCGACTTGCAAGATAACAGCCTTCTCAGCGTTTTCGCCGAATGTTGCTGGATTTAAAGCATATGTCTTGTTTTAAGATTTCCATTGCATTATTCGGACACTTCAAGAAATCTTCTCGACTTCCTCCTGTTCTCTCCTTGTTACTGTTGTGCGTTGTGTTCCGGTGTTAGTCCGTTCCGTCTTAGAGAGGCAAACATTTTCACCGAAGAAAGGTGGGCCACGTGCGTATGCAGGAAGCAACTCGTTAAAGGTTTCTCAGTAAACTGCTGATTATTTCAATAACATTAATTACTGTAAATCACATGTGGCTTCTCAAACACTGGCTTAAGAGCCTGCCCGTAAACAGTTTAATACACAGTTGTTACGAAGTAATGTTCTTGCTCCGTGCAGAAGAGTCACTTTTAAGAAGCTGAACTGCGCCTATTGTTGACCTCGAATGTTCATTTTGGTCATCATAGAGTCATAATCGGTCCTTATCCTACGTCAGGTGACTGCAGTTCCCGCTCTCGTATCTTAAGACTCTCAGATACCGTCCCGTCGTCGCTTAGATCCCCCAAGTAGTCTCTTCCTTAAGGTGTCCTGAATAAAATTTTGTACAAATTTCTTATGTCTCCTATGCGTGTTACATGTCCTCCGCTCTCTTGCATTTCAATATCGATAGACTTCGCCAATGGAATTTCATGATATTCCCAAGTTCATCACGTACGTGTTAGAAAGTCATATATGTCCTATCCATAACGCAGTCTTACAGTCTGTCAAATCTGTTCTGAATAACACTTTCCAATATAAGGGTACTTGATATTTTGGAGTTTTTTTTTAATTAATTTCCTTAAAAACATTTCAAATGAGTGATTCCTTTATAGCGGAAATTTATAAATTATGTTCCTTGAATGTGGCCATTCGTTTTGTCAGAATATTTTCTGAACATTTAACATTCAACAAAAATTCTAGGAAGGATTTTTTTTGCTTCCAATTAAAATTGCCCGATAAATATTGTCACGATTTTGGTGACTATAGACGGGGTTTGGGTCGGTAATCGGATATATTGAACTCTTACGACTTGTGACTGTGGCCGGTACTCTGTCGTGTTGGATGTGCTGAGCCGCTCGTTGGTCGCCACTTGTGGCCGGTAATCGTTTGTGTGGCGCTGCAGACCACTGATAGCAGTCACTTTGTGGGTGCTGGCTGTTGGCCAGTGATGTGTAAAGTTGGTCGCAGCTGCTCTCTGGTGAAGGTCAAGTCGGCCGCCGCTGCCTTAGGTGAATCGCCTTTAGCGATTCTGTGGAGGCCGGTGACGATGTAGTGTCACCGTTGTGGTTGTTGGGCGCCACCCCAGTCAGGGAACATGAGACTATCACATGGGCTCTAAATTGGGCCTTGGCTCCAACGAAGGCAGTTAAACAAACGCGCGACAAACTTTTACAAGACTTACACTTTATTTAGTACTTTGTATTTACAACATTGTTAAACCATTTGCGCTTAGGACCGGTAGTGGTCCTTTGTCCCTTTGCGCGGAGGCGGAACGCGTACAAATACATCATCACCACTTGGGAATTATGTCCATGGTTTATGTTGACCGTTTTACAGTGTATGCACTTTTTCACCTTATTCTTCACTTCCACACTACATGTTTCGGCACTAATGTGCCATCTTCAGGTGTCTTTATGCACGTTAAACTATTGTACTGCATGCCACAATGTCTCCATTCTAAAATGACTAAAATCTGTTTTCGTCATATAGGACGATGAATTCTAAATAATAAAACTTTTCAGGATTCTTCCTACGTCGCACTCAAACACGCGAATTAACGCCAATCCTCTTTATGAGAGCATTCCTCCTATATATATTTGTGTATCGTGTTCTGTGTTGTCTTTTTCTCCTGTTACTGCATGCGTTGTACTGCTGGAGATTCGTGACGCCTTGAGACTTCTGTACAGGTATGAAAGCGTTATCATATGCATCCGTCCCATCACTTGCAGCCCACCTCCGGCCTCTGGGATTATGCTGTGTGCCTCATTTAGTCTTGCTGTCTTATCTGAGGGAATTCTGGTTGCTTTAGTGACCGGAACGAAAAAGATACCTGCAGCAGTTGGATAGGTTAAACTATTAATTGACCACAGAGCCATTTCACGTCGATCTTTCTTATATCCAAAGCACTGTCTTTAATCTCGATAATTTCACTTCTGCAGAATTACCATGTTACGCTTTAAAATTTCTGTTCACATACAGATCAAAATCCTCCTTACTTGAACTTTCTGTTATCTCATTAAATTTCTCCACAGTTACCACCAACCACCCATAGCTCCAAACAACTTCTTAACTCTTCTATAACTTCACAACTCCCGAAACTCTCGAAACTACTCCTTTCACGTCACTCCGCAAGACATTATATATATATATATATATATCCACAAGAGGAGGTTCATCCTGATACCTTTGCCCCTGTACCAGTCTAGAAAGTTGTAAGCAATTTTCCTATTGACCCTGAGGCTCCCAGTTGGAGGCTAGGGACGGAAATGTCACTCCTCTTTCCCCAATCACAAAGTTTTGGCCTTCAGATACCCCTCTTCATCACGATCCCGGACAGGTCGCCCTCAGTAGGGCTTTGACAATGGACTCTAACTCTCTGAGCAGTAGAGCTCACAGAACCATCCTCATGGCTAATATTTACTGGGTTTTGATCAGGTGTTTGAATTATGTTTACCCTTCCTCATACATAATAATATAAATAAGGATATTCAGCAAAAAATAAAATGTAAGAAAGTAAAATTGTCCATGCAGTTAAGTAATTAAACACTCTGCCAAGGGGATGTATGGGAGAGTGGAGGAATAGCTCCACCATTCTTCACCTCAGCACTAGATGGAGGTGAGTGGTTAGCTTCATGCCTCGGCCGTTTTATTCTCCAGGAAATCTCCCGCAGTGCCCATTGTATAGGGGCTGGGTGAATCCCAAGAGGCGGTCTCGACGCTGTGAAGAAGAGAAAAAACTTGCTCCTTCCGGGAATCGCACCTGAATCGTCTAGCCCGCAGCCCGTCGCTATACCAACGCTCTCAAAGATCCATTTTGATATTATAGTCCCACATACGTCTAGATCTCCCTGGTGGTCTCTTTCCTTCTGACTTGCTCACCAATATCGTATATGCATTCTTCTCCTCCATCCGTGCTACATGCCCTGCCTATCTCGTCCTCCGTCACTTTATCATAATCCTCGAGTTGTAAAAAATTATCGTGGTCTCTGATTTCACATACGCGTAATACGCATGTCAGTGTACACGCCCGTCTTTGTAACATAAAGAGCTGCGTGAAGGGCACAAGATATTGATTTATTAGAGGAACAAGTAACTGAAGTAAGGAGCCCCTAAGAACTGTACAGACTTTAGGGTGTTTTATAACAGGATGCAGGGATGAATGTTAGGGCACAACAGAGAGAAGGTAAAGGAGGTGGAGGAAATTTCAAAATGAGAAATATAAGAAATTTGTAATATTTAATGATAATATTGAGACAACGCAATAAAAGAAATAAGAAGCAACTGTGGGAGATATAAGGACAGCGTTAGGCAACCCGACAGAGAGCCGGTCACGGTAGCCGAGCGGTCTAAGGCGTACTGTCTTCGCTCGCTTGGAAACCGGGATCGTGGGTTCGAATCCCACTCAGGGTATGGATGTTTAGTTTGTGTATTTGTGTACATAATGTTGTATTTTAGCGTCCTATTGCACTGATTTTCGTCATGATATGTATGCAGTGTCCGTCTTTTAGTGCACTCAGTTTCACTTGTTATTACACAACATGTTTCGGCACTATAGTGCCGTCATCAGGTGCTCCATTTACGTTAATCTATTTCATTGCTTGCCATTATGTCATTGTAAAATTTAAAAAGTATTTAAAAATGTTCGTCAATTTTAATAATTTTTTATATACTAAAAACTTGTTAAGATCATTTATCTTATCTGTCCAAATTCCAACACCGCGCATAGTTCCACCACTATGGGAGTCGTTCCTCTTACTCTCGGTGTATATCGTGTCTCGTGTTGTGCGTTCCCTTCCTGGTTGCGGGTGTTGTGTACAGGTAGAGGCCTTGCGTCGAGCTGATCACCTGCCCAAGGAGTCCTACAGAAAGTGTAAGATCTAGAAAAACCGAAGTGAACGGAAAAGTTCATGGCCTAGGCCCACTGGGGCTGTAGTGCCAAGGAAAAGAAAACCCTACAGAGAAGAGATCACGCATAAGATATGTCCGTAAAGGGAAGAATAGATTAGGAGGTGTAAATTGAATTAATTTGGTTCGGGATAGGATCCACTGGAATGCTGCTATTTGTATATTGATGAACCTTCCTGTTCTGTAAAAAGAGTAATTTCTTGACTTTGTGAGCGAAAACAAGTTTTTCAAGGAGGAGTCTGCCTCGTGCGGTCACTTTATGCATCATGAATCCACAACTAAACTGCGCCTATTAACAAGCTCCTGGAATGAAAACACCCCCCTCACAACCTTAATCCTATATATGCCTCATATTTTCCAGTATTTGCTCAGTTTATTATACAGCTTCCCTTACAGATGTGTACTTCTTTTCCCGTTGTTCCTGTGAACTGCCTTCAGAGTTTGTAGTGTCGTTACTGATTTCGGTGGCACCCCATTTTACATCTCAGTTTCAAATTATTTCCTCGTGATGTTCCTCTTTTGTACTGTGCTGCCAGAGTTTTTATATGGACACAGGAAGAAACCGCTCATGGCACTTCCAGAAATGAGATGCGGAGATCAAGACAGAATCACTTTACGGGATACTTTTACGCAGTGCCGTCGCTGAACAGGGCATATATCAACACTGAAATGGTGTGAGAGCCTGGAACACTCAATATATACTTTTTTTCTGTTATTTTCGCCCTATGAGCTAAAGGGATAATATTTTCCTGATCCAGCATTAGTAAGTTCATAAAAGAAAATAAGTTCTCCGTTTTACAGTTGTACTATTTTTTACTTTACATTGACCGAATCATAACTCTGTCTTCAGTTTTGTACAGTTGTGTTTTTATTGTGTCGGTGTTGTATTTTTAATAATACGAGAAATTCCTTTTTGTTGTAATGTAGGGGTGTAGTATGAGAGAAACTTGGATATCCTAAAATTTCGACACTTACGAACCCTGTCTTAGGCGTTTTTAATCTGAAATCTCAATAATCAAATCCAACAAACTGTGGAGAGCGTCAGTGATTCATGAGCCATGTAAGAGAGGCTGAGCTCCAGCAGTGATGACTGGTTCTGTCTCGGTGAAGCTGACGGAGGGTGGTTGGTGGAATAAATCCTTCCTTCTGTGTCGGCAGAGACGCTGTAACCCCCTCGTCACGTAGCACTTACCGAGCCCCATACATCACCAGCCACTACAGCTCGTGCCCAAGTATCCCACAGCAACCCATGACTTTCGTATAGATTTCTTATGTTCGAATATACTAAAATTAGTTTTTAAGTCCGTTTTACGTTACGAAATAAAATATATAATTGCAAAAGGGATATATTAAGATCACATAAACTAACTAGTTAGAGAATCCTCTCTTCAACAGGGGTTCTCTTAAAAGACTGCATTGAAGTAAATAAATTTATTGATTTCTATACGATCAGTCTTTAATGAACCCTTTTTGTTAAATTCGCTTAGTGGGGGGGGGGTCCATCTGGGTCCACTCGGCACGGCGGCCACTAATTGGCCTATTGTAGCCTGCCCCGGGTGATTATGATGATGGAGAATTTGGTGGAATGAAGATTGGCAAGGGAAACCGAAGTAATCGGAGAAAACCCGCCCCAGCGCCACTTTGTCCACCACAAATCCCACTTTACCAGACTAGGGATCGAACCGGGCCACCGCGATGGGAAGCCAGCGACTAAGCGCTTGAGCTATGGCGCGACCTAAAAAAAACATTACTTGATATTAGTATTTATATTCATACTGAATTCATGTTCCACATTTATGTTTAATATGAACATTAACAAGAAACCTGAAATTTTGTTCAGTGGTTGAAGTTAGCTCTTTGTAAGGGACCCAACAGAGTAGGTGTCTCCCCCCTCCCCTGAGAACGAAAACAGACCTAGTTTCCGAAACGTTGTGTTTTCTGTTTTCTGGAATAACGGCCAATGGACGATGTCCAAACCCAGTAATTCTGAGAATTATACTCCATCGTCAGAACCCTCTAGATCTACCTGAAAGTTTGTGCACAGCAAGACACACACACTGAATAAAGCTTATCATTAAACTGTATTATACGTAATATTACACACTCTTAAGAAACTGACCCCAGTCATTCACATGATGTAGTATGTTCCGTTTAATATAGGGCTGAACTATTATTGCTGATGTGTGGTTTACCGGCGACCGCTCCTGTCACGTGTTCTGTAAGTTCCGGCATCAGTTCTCGGCTCACAGGCCCAACTTTTCTGGGAGTTCTGAATATTATTCTCACGCCCATCATTCGAATAACATGACATAAAATAGACTATGACAGATTTCGTTTTACATTCTTTTAAATTCAGTAATCACATTCACCCTACAACATGGCACCATTAAGTCTGTGCATTTGAGAAAGCGTCGTTAAATGAACTGAACAAAGGTAATCATTTAAGAGAGGTTCATCTCTCGTAGCGTGTGAGCTAGACCGTGTGAGAGTTAACTGAAACACGTGAGAAGCGTCGCTTCTGCGTTTAACCTCTTTGGTGCCATTAATTACGGAATGTACCTCTTAAAGCTTCAAACTTTGGTGTTAGCCAGTTATAGTTTTAAGAAGACTAACTTATCACATCGTCTGTAACTTAACAATACATTTGTTTTTCTAAATTGTGCTCATATTACATATCATGGTCACTACATGGACCTATATTTGTAGACCGTGTATGTATGTAAATAGCCAGTCACAGTGGCCGCGCGGTCTTAAGGCATGAAGTGTCTTCCGCGCTTGGACGCTGGGATCGTGGGCTCGAATCCCACTCAGGGCATGGATGTTTGGTGTGTATATGCGTTTATTCTCTGTTTATGTTTCTTATGTTTAGGTAGCTGCCTTGCGGAGGGCTGATCACTCGTCCAAGGAGTCCTACCGTCTGTGAAAAATGATTACGGCACTGAATAAGAGACCTGGGCCCTGACTGGGCTATAAGAGCCATTGAAAAAAACTTATATTCGAATATTGAAAAATTTCATATATTTAATCCGTAATATAATATTATTTTACTAACAAAATTATTTTCCATGGAACATTTACTTGAGGATTATATCGATTATGTTATTCTTATTTTGTGTTTTATATGAAAATATAGCCAGTAAATTTCAGTACATAAATTCAAAATAGCGAGTTAAAGCAAAGGAAATTAATTCCGAAATGACATATATTTTTGTAATATATGTTTTTACATCAGTAATATTACTCTGTATGATTCCGTGCAACAAACTAGGTTATTACCACTGTAACTGTGATCTTTCTTAATTGGAGCTTCCGATTTTACTAATAATAAATAAAATATTTAGAAAGATTTTGAGTGAAGAGTGGATTAACCTCTTTCTGTTCAGAGATGTGTAGTGGACATGCATGAAGCCAAACTTTATCAGTAGTGTTACTTTCCTCATAAAGGAACTAATTTCACCCTTGAATGGCACACATCAATTATCAAGGGAGGCGTGTATCCTGCCAGCCTTCCGCTTCAGTATCCCTGAACGGAGTCCCTGCATTTTTGCGTAGGGCCGTTTTATTAGTGCTGCATTCAGCATTGATTTCTCATCTCATCCAGCCGAAAAGAATAAAACAGAAACTAGTAGGTGCCATTTAAAGTAATTAATAACTTTATTACTAGGGAATATTCAGTTCAGATATCACATGTTTTTCCACATGGTTATATAGACACAGTTCGTGCCATTTGGAATTGAAATCCAGCCAATAAGATTAATTTATATAGATGAACAGGATGATTTGCTGCATAACGTGAAGCTGTCTGTCAAACTGTTCATCTCTTCCTCTCTCAGAAAATTTAGAACATTACAGGGAATGATAGCCAAGAAGAAAAAAAATAACCTCAATTTTCTTGGAAATAAAAATAAATATTATTACTGTTGAAATCCTTCACGTAATTGTGCTATATTTTACATTGCTTTAACACCCTGTTACTGCGGTAAGCGGTCTATTTCATGTCTGTAATTCCTTAACATTTTTCTTTACGACTTTTATTTTATTGTTTGTCCACGCTTTATGCTCCCACTTACACTTAATTCCGTATAAATATTGTTCTGTCTTCTATATTTGTGTTCCTTTTGTGCAATTTATTTTCTCTCTATATACCAGTTCCTCGTTCATATTTTAACATGTATAGCTAGGCATCGGCTCTGTAAACACATTTCCTAGGTGACACAGTCAGCTATAGAACTCCAGCTAGTAGGGTTTTGGTACGCGCAGCGTAACTTTAACTGTTGGAAGCCGATATCCATGACAACGAACCTCCAGAGCACAGTAACAGTGAGGAACGCGGTAACTCTACTATTGAAGGAGGTGATCTCCACACGGTTCGAGCAGAAGCTACCTCAAGATGAGAACTGACCAACAGAAACGGTGTTGGAAGTCAGAAGTGAGGCCTTTAGTCCATGTGGTGTCGTCATTGTTCATAGTTACGAAGTGTTATAGTTACAGAAAGATTTTCTTACAACTGATTATAGTTCCTTCTCGTGAATATCCAATAAATCGATTCATCTTATCCGGAACTCATTAATTACTTGTCGCGTTACCAGGATACACGACAATATTAATCTAACTTTAACCTGAAAATTTTGTTCCTGAGATCCTCAGCAGTATGGGATTAGCCCTTTCCTTTCCTAAACAAAAATGGCTGCTGCCTTTGCCTGTTCTCTTATTAGCCCTCTAAGTTTCTAAATTTCCGCTGTCATCCACGCTGCACTGTTTCTTTCATTTGCAGTGCACCGTTCGGTGTATTATTTCTCACACCCTGTGTGTTTCATTTCTTGGTAGATACGGAGTAAAATCTTCTCGCGAGTCATCGAGAATCACTTTTGTCTCTCTGTATTGTTGAATCGTTTTTTTAATAACTCTGCCCAATTTGTTGGTGTACGGTAATGCTGATTCTGCCAGATGTATGCCAAATATATTTTCCTCAGGTCCTCTTTCATCTTATGTAGGTCTATATATCCACTCCACCCCCCTCCCTTCATGGCATAGTGCTTAGTTAAGCACAAGGGCAACTTTACCTCTTAGCTCTTTCATTTTTTCCCCACATTTCGACTGTTATATTGTTTTTTCCATTCATATCACTGCCTTATCGGGGGCTTGATTATCCGAAAGTATAATTCTTTGACAATATATTTTTACCTCAATATCATCACCTTCCCTCCCACTGTCATTCGCTTCCATCATTTCCGCCACAATTTTCGTTGCATGTCTTTGCAATTGCAAGAGTTCCTTGCAGAATCGACGACGAACTTTGTGAGATCATTGTTTCCTCTAGTCACCGTAGTTATGCACAGCACATAATCCTAATTTCACACAATACTTCGTCTGTACGCGGTAGCGTAGATGATTGAGGTACTGTGCTACAAGCCGGAAGGTCACGGGTTGGAGTCCCGAAGAGGTGGATTTTTTCAATTGACTGTGGCCATGGTGTTGACTCAACCTCTAACAGAAATTACCAGTAATATTCTTGGGGGTAAAGGGCGGCCGGTGCGTAAAGCTGACAACCTTAGCGCCATCTGTGAGCCTACTGTCTAGAAAATGTGGGAACCTCAACATCTCCCAACCCTATGGGCCTCCACGTCCTTTTACAAGGATACCTTTACTTGCATTTTATGTAGTATGCGCATGTTGCGAGGAATTTTAAAAGTCTTTTTATTTTTTTTAATTTTAACTATATCTGGCCATTTAATTCTTATCCAATTATAATCAGTTAAATATTTTACGAACTCATGTTCACAAGATCTTTCTTAAAGTTGTACTGTGTAGTACCGATTAAGTTAGAGCTTTCGTTTCCAGTAATGCAATCCTAGCGTTGAAAGAAGTATGCATGTAGCAAGGTTCAATTTATTGGCTTTAACCACTTTCGGGTTAACTCATACACAGGAGACAGGATACAGATTTGTGAGGCAGTGCTATTTTGAAGTAGATGTTAAGGAACTTTTCCAACATGAATCAGATGCTGATTATTTTAGAATAATTTGACAATTTGTACTCTGCTAAATAGTTCTAAATGCCGTCATAGAAAACCATATACCATTACAAGCAGCCGTTATATGAAGTTCCATGTGAAAGAATTATCTCTCCGCTCGGATCAGGTCATTTAAAAGATTTTTTTTCCTTGGCACTAGGCCTCAGTGGGCCTAGGCCTACCTCCATGAACTTTTCCGAAAAGATATATTAACTCACTGAAAATATATGATTCAGTATATCAAGTAAATGTTTTATGTCTTCAAAATAAACATGAACCTTTTTTACGAATGTTCAAGCAGACTGCCACACATATGTTTCGCACTTCGGAATCAAAGGAAAAGTTGAAGTTTCATGTGTACCAAAACGTTAGAAATATAGCTACACTTCAAAGGATCGCGAGGCACAGGGAAACAAGTATGTGTGTGCATACATGCGCGCGCACGTGCAGGGTTTTAGGGGACTAGCAAAGATGACGTGATCCAACTAACAAGTGACGTTTTCTGCGTAGAGCCTACATATCGACAGAAAAGGAACGGTGAGGGAACAGTAGAATGGGAAGCAACAACAGATGAGCATCACAGAGAAGAATAGCAGAGGGAAGTTAGTTATCTGAAGTCGATCCATATGTTCGGAGATGAAACGTGGTTTCTGTGTTTGGTCTGTTGCCTCCATGGCCTTCCTGAAATCTTAAGGCTTTTCAATGTAACTTTTATGTTTCAAATCCCCTTCTAGGAAGGAGGACAAAATCCCATCAAATTGTATTGTAAACTTTCTCAGAAACGCGACTGCTGTGTATTCTATGAAATAACGACCTTCTACACAGGGAAGTGGGGAGCCGATATAGCGCAGTCGGTATGGCGATTGGCTGCGGGCTGGACGACCGAGAGGACGGAGTTTCGAGTCCCTGTAGTGTCAAAAATTTTCACTTTTCGTCCAGACCGGCTCTGGAGCCACCCAGTCTCCTATCCAGTGTGTACCCGGAACTCTTTCCCCGGGGGTAAAGCGGTCGGGGCGTGAAGCTGACCACTGACCTCCAACTAATGCCGAGGTGATATGGATCTATACATCCATTCCCCCACACGCCTTCATGGCATAGTGCTTAATTAGATAAGCACAGGGAGAACGTTTCCTTTTTCACAGACAGGAAGGTCCACACGAGTAACCCACGTGGATGCTTTGTTATTTTGCAGATACAAATCCATAGTCTTGCGCAGATATCTGCTCCTCAGAACTGATCATGCGCTGTAAAGGTTCGGCCACACAGAGCGCTACGCAATGTTCGCTACGTACGATACGTACTGAGACGCAGCTAACATAGGGAACATAGCGTACGTAGCGTACAGAGTCTGTGTGGCCAGTCACATTGGCAGTAAATGGAGATATTTTTCTGTTCGTATGGCGAACATAGCGTACGTAGCGCTCTGTATGGCCGAACATTAAGTGCAATATAAGCACGTAACTTCCTCATACACGACTGTCCATAACTGCGTTTCCGACTGTTGCTCGGTAAACTGTTGTTGGTTGCTGAAGACCGAACAAGAATGTTAGCCGTCCTAGCGGCAAGCCTGATTTTGTAAAATCACCGTTTGGGTCCCTAATGCAAGTACCGCTGATCCAGTTTTAGTCGTTAAGAGTGTCTTCATAAATTACTACGTTCCTTAGAGCCGATGTCGAGAAAATAGCAATTCTGTATTTTGGGCCCATCTCAAACGACCCCTATTTTTTAGGTGTATGTTTTATATTCGCTGGGCGCCGACGTATGTTGTGTGAACTCTCAGATACCGAGTATGAATAATATCCGTGGAACTATTCCGGCGCTAGCGAAGCCCACATATACACATACCTACAAACAGACGCCATTCCAAAATGTTTCCTTACCCGTAGGTCTGAAAATACCTAAGTCTGTAAACATCTCGAGATCTCTGTTCTCACCAATGCCTGAGCCTCATGCTGCAAGTATGAGACAGTAAAGCACGACAGCGGATATTGTCAATAATTGTCAGTAGAATTACAACTCACTCACTCATGGAGCTGAGTGGCCAACATGAATAATTTCCCCGGCTTTTTTCCACTCGGAAGGTACGAATAGTGTTGTTTGAAATATGACACTTCTGCTTGTAATATACACATAATCTGAAATTCTTCTCGTAAGCTTAGCTTGTTACGTATTCGCTTCGAAAATGTAACAAACATAACCTCTGAAGAGGAAGAGGTGTTTTTCCGTAATCTAATATTCAGCTGTCAAAATACGAGGCAGGCTTTTTCTTGAATGTAATCAGAAATTGTACAGAAATTCTGCTCAGCAAATTATATTTCAGGCTACATGGGCTCCTTGTGTCTGATCTAGATTTCCGATTCATAAGACTCTGAGTGCTTTTCTGAGGGACTTCCCGTAGCCCCATTCATATCGTTTAGGAGCATATAGAATTGTTCACGAGCGAGATGAAATGGTTGCGTTTTATATATTTCGGCCTCATTCTTCGGGATACAAAACATCATTCTAATATCTTCTTTTCAAATTTGCAGCACGCTCCCTCTAAAAACCCTTTTAATTAAATACAAGAGTGAGTGCAGAAATTGGGCATTTCTGACAGAAACCGGTAGTAAATTATTATTAATGAAAATCTCATCCCAACTCTGGTTTTCTGAAAAGAACCTTATGCAAAACTTATTTGGCCCTTCGAGCAGTGACCTTTATAACAAACAAAACAAAACCAAAGTGAAAACATTTCTGTATAATTCAGTTTAGGTATATCACACCAAGTATCATACAAGGGCATAAACAAAACTGGAGATCTACGAGCTCTTGATATTCCCCCCCCCCGAAAAGTAGTATAAACGGGAGCCGATCACAGTGGCCGCGCGGTCAAAGGCATAAACTGTCTTCGATCTCTCGATAGCTGGGATCCTGGGCGGGAGTCCACTGAAGGACACGGATATTTCTGTGTTTGTGTTGTTCTGTGTGTAGGCAGCGGACTTGCGACGGACTGATCCCCCGTTCAAGGAATCCTACCGACTGTGTACAGGATTAAGAAACTGGAAAAGCCGCGAAGGTTCAACAAAGGACTAAAGAGAAACAGATAATACATGTATAAAGAGGAATAGAAAGCATATATGTTTAAAGAAATAGTTCCTGTAACACTGTTCCTAGTCTGTGATTACAATATTGGAATCACCTGTATTTAAACACACGGCTTGTCTTTGACATCATTATGTACGCAGTCCTCACTGTTTTCATTTCGTGTTCATCCTTCAAATAAGCGTCGCCACTGAAAGGATTATACCAGCTTTCTTTTTTTTCCTTGGCACTACATTCCCAGTTGGCCTAGGCCTACCTCCATGAACTTCTCCGTTCACTTCGGTTTTTCTAGATCTTAGACATACGGTAGGACTCCTTGGGCGGGTGATCAGCTCGTCGCAAGGCCTCTACCTGTATCCAAACACAGAAAAACGCACACACACAAAATAAACATCCATGCCCTGAGTGGGATTCGAACCCACGATCCCGGCTTCCAAGCGAGAGAAGAGAGTGCGTGCCGGATTATACCATCTCCCTGTCCAAAAGTAGGTTCTAAATATTCTGTCTAATTTTAGACACCAATTAGATTAGAATAAGGAGGATAACACTTTAAAGACTGGTAGCATGTGCGGAGAGAAAGAATTATGTAGCAGTTCGGCTGGGAATTATAAACTAAAACATTCCGGCCAGGGTCGTAAGTGGGAGGGAACTGTGTAAACTTATGGTAGATACAAGCTGTGTAAATGTCAGCGGAGTTAATCTGCCTCAGGACTGACAGAAACGAAAAGAGAAACAGCAACAACACGGATCCTTAACTAATCATATGAAAGAAGGGGGAACAACGCTGCCCGGACCTCGGACGACGTCAAGTAACACCTTAAACTCAAGGCCGCGCCATAGCTGAAGCGGTTAGTCGCTGTCTTTCCACCGCGGCGGCCCGGGTTCGATCCCGAGTCTGGTCAAGTGGGATTTGTGGTGGACATAGTGGCGCTGGGGCAGGTTTTCTCCGAGTACTTCGGTTTCCCCTGCCAATCTTCATTCCACCAATCGCTCCACAATCACCCTCACCTATAATCTGGGGCTGATACAATAGGCCAGAAGTGGCCGCAGTACAAGGGACCTAGCCCCACCCCACTAGCATAAAAAAAACACCCTAAACTNTTAACTTAAACATATCTTTTACACTTAATAGAAATCTTTATACAAGTCTATTAGCTTATTTACTATGATCTGTATAATAGTAGTTCCTTAGCATGTTGTTATGGCCTTCTGAAGATGGTCACAGCTGACCGAAACGTGTAAAGGTGTAAGTATTTTCTTTATTGCTAGTGGGGTGGGACTAAGTCCCTTGTACTGCGGCCACTTCTGGCCTATTGTACCAGCCCCAGATGATAGGTGAGGGTGATTGTGAAGCAATTGGTGGAATGAAGATTGGCAGGGGAAACCGAAGTACTCGGAGACAATCTGCCCCAGCGCCATTTTGTCCACCACAAATCCCACTGGACCAGACCCGGGATCGAATCCGGGCCGCCGCGGTGGGAAGCCAGCGACTAACCGCTTGAGCTATGGCGCGGCCAAAAGTTATAAGTAAGTAAATGTATCCCTGTAACAGGCCGTGGAGGCCCATAGGGTTGTGAGATGCTGGGGTTCCCACATTTTCTAGACAATCGGCTCATAGATGGCAGCAAGATTGTCAACATTACGCGCCGGCCGCACATTACCCCAAGAATATTCCTGGTACTCATTTCTGTTAGAGGCTGAGTCGACCCCAGGGCCATAGTGCGGCTGGAAGGATTAGGTAAACTGGAAAGAAATCCAATGACCTCATTGGGACTCGATCCCGCGAACTTCCGGCTTGTAGCATAGTGCCTCAATAAATATATACTGAGTCACACTTGACGGTGTTGTCAAATTATTTCATAATAATTGCCAATGTTTAATTGTGTGCCTGTCAGCGATTAAATAAATACGTGAAAGTGGGTTCTACATCGGACTCTTCGTCGAACCAGTGTCTGCAAGGTGACATGGTGCTCCAGTAGTATCCTCGTTTCAAGCCAAATGCTTTGCTCTACAACCACAGCAGTTTCTTGTATCTTCCGTGTATCAACAGTCCTTTCCATACGTCGAAATTTTCCCTTCCCATTTAGCATAGGTCATGCTACTTATCATGAGAGTCAAGAGCCTGTTGCACTTCTCACTTAGCGTAGTGAAGGACTTTTAAATTTTTGAGCTTTTGAAGATAATAAATTTTATAGGACATATTGTTGCACGTGAGACTAACTAATCGACACTTCATTACCCTGAGTGTGGTTCGGAACTCGGAAAATCATGCACCCCTAACATACTTACATTATCACGACCTGATTTAACCTCTGAGAACAATAAGAAGGGAAAGAAGACGACTTCACTTTCAGCATCCAACGAAGCATGACAGTTGGTGAAGATTTTTGGTGCTGAGGGGTGCTTACTAGGTCTGCCTAGGTGTTTCTCCCTTAGGTTGTAAGAATAATGCTGAACCCTCAGAAGTCATCCTTTCTGCATGTTCCTTCCATTCTGCTGCTGTCAGATTTCCAGTTGCTAGACATTATTTTCATTTGACCCTCAGTGAAAATCATAACTCTGAATCGAAAACCATCATCAGCGTCATCATTAAAGAATATCCTAGGAAGAATTATGTGTAATTCTGAATAGGGCACATGCTTTTCTCTGTTATATTAAACGTAGCTCTGAGTGATGAAGATTGGATTACTTACAAAAGGAAATACGATGAAATGGGCTAGGCGTGTAGAACACATGGGAGAAATGAGAATTCCACACGCAGTATCTATTAGGAGACGATTGAGTGAAGAAATCACTTTGGAGACATATTATGTAGTTGGGAGGATAGGGTTAACTGGTATCTTGAAGAAATGTAGTGTAAAGGGGTAGCCTACATTCAGCTGGCTAAGGATAGCGTTCAAAGGCATGGTCTTGTGACCCTGGCATTGTCACGTGATGGAGTATGACTCTAGATGGGGTATACAACACTCGGAAATACACTTTACAGTTCACTGACACACACAGACTAGTGTCTCCAGTCTAGTACAGTTTCCACTAGCCGTTTCCTGGCAACAGATCTAATACATTGCAGATTATTCAGCTTCCGTGGTCACTCATTTGCCCGCTGATTAACACTAAACACCGGAACTCATAGCGCAATCTTCTCAGCCTTCTTTGCAGAGCCCAACTCTAGACTAACTGCTTACTTGGAACTCCGGAATTCGACTGACCATTCAGAGTAAGAGTCATAATCAGAGTTACTTTACGACTGGCTGTTTACCGCCAATCAGTTCGCCTTGACGCCAAGCCCCTTGATAGTCACGACCAGCGGTTTTTCTTCTTCAACTGAACCCTTGCTGCTGACCGTCTTGGGTCCCAGTCCCGCTGGACTCATGACCATGACGCCTTTATTTAATGACCAAGCGAAATATTGTCAGATAAATCCATATGAAAGTCTAAACTGTAGCCAACATTCTGTCCAGTCGTTTAACTGTTGGACATGAAGCATGAGCTTTACATAAAATAGAGATGGAGCATCAATAAAGTAGGATAACGACTGATCCGATCTGCAACTGAGATCTAGTTGCTGAAGCGTATTTACGAATTCTTTTGCATGCGACATTAAGCAGTTACTGACTCAAGTCTTAGGAAGCTCGAACCTCTCAATTCTCAGATGTTTACTGAATTTCACATAAGAATTCACAAGTAGGACGTCATGAATGCCATCCCACAGTAAGGAATGGCGTTCAATGGATTTCAGTGCTGTGTGGTCTCCTCCAAAATATGTCAGATAAATTTTATTTTGGTTGATACAGGTACAATTTAATGCCCACTTTACTTGAACCACGTTGATTTACTCTAAAACAGGTAATCATATATAACAATTATTACATGAAAAATATTTAAACGAATGAGAACTAAAGTTTCAATTCAGAATTTTCCAAAATATTAATTATTTAAAAATACGTAAAAATGAAGGACTTCTAAATGTTGAATCTGATATTTCAGCACAGTTAGCTTTACTGAAATGGTTCGAATCTATTGCAGTAGGTTTGCACCTACATAACTCACTCGCTTCATTGAGTACAGTCATTCAAAATGAGCTAATGGCTGCTCACATTATCAAGAAATATAGCCTTTTATGGATCTTCAACATATTTTACAGTGTTTAGAAGAGCCAGCCACTGGTCCTCATCCTGAGCCAGATGAATCCAGCTTACACCCTCCACGCCTAATTTCTTTAATGAATATTCTCCCACGCCAGGAAAAATCTCCGATGATGTTATTTTTGCCTACAAGTAATAAATATGAAACCACCGAAGTGTGGAAAATCTCAAAGACCATAATTAGAAAACATGTTTCATTCATGTAGAATAGGCTTTCATACTTCATATTATAGTTAGCCTTGGAACATACGTGTATGTCATAAGGTTTTCTTACAACTGTGTTATCTTATTGTTCCTGATGGTTTCGTTAAGATGTAAACCCGCTGACAGTACCAATCTCCGGAGGTCGTGCTAGAGCAGAAATGTAGTATCGGCCTGTACAGTCTAATCTATTGCGGCGGCGTTACGGAAACTGCTTTAGCCCCAGAGAGACTTCCTCTGCGTTTTTAAATAGAGCAATCATACTGAAAGTATATTAATGTTTTGAGTAATGAAAACTGACCCAGATTAAGATATAAGGAAACATGAAGGTATTTACTTAAGCAGATGGACTGAGAACTGAACTAGTCAAGATTAATTTCTAGTTGGATTTCGTTCTGTTTCAACATAACCTTAAAATTTCGCACCGTTATCAAAATTTATTCTTCAAAAGATAACATATTTAGGAAAGGCTTAGATAATCGGGTTTATTTATTTATTTAACGACGTTTCTCTACTCGATACATTTACACGAGACACAGGTTATCCTGACTGAGGATAATTGTAGTTTTCCTGAGTCCGTCCAGGTGAATACTGAAGTAGCCCCTAAATGAGGCCAAAGTTTCCCCCAACGTCTTTTCCAATTTATTATTCATTAATCATCCCACCACTGGACGCCGGGTAGATCTCAGATTCTGAGAGTTAAATTTACTATAAATCTACATAACAGTAGTTCCTTTCGTGCCTGGGAAAGCTCAGTCGTCAATTGTAGCGCAGATGCTAGGATACGGGAAATCCCGAAGTGATCTTCTACCGTTGCTAGGAGATCAGTAATCCGAGGGCGGTTAAATAAATGGGGAAAACCTGGAATACGCAGGAAAGGAGGGAAGGTAATAAGTGTAACAAAGGCACAAAGAAAAAAAGGAACGGGAATAAAGTAACAATTTTAATGTGAAAGAAAGAAGTGGACAAAGAGGAAAGGACAGAAAAACGTAAGGAATGAAAGGAGTAAGGGAGATTGTGGAACATACAGAGAAAAGGGCTTAAAGAAGAGAAGAAAATATTAATTTACCCATCACATTTTACTGTTTATGCACCAGTAAATAAATAAGATTCCATTATGTGGTTTATAATTTCCAGAGATTTGACTGCGTTAACAATTTTGGTTAAAAACATGAAGGGATTAAAACACTTGAAAAATTTAAGAATAGTTTAATTATAGCATTAAAACTGATTTTGGTACTATGATTTAAGCGTGTGGATTGTATTGATCTGGCTCAAGATTTGGACGAGTGGTGAGATTTTCTTGAACACGGCATATATGTATTGTATCTACCGCTCCGTAAAACGCGGATACATTTTTCACGACTATTAGCCTCAAAGAAAGATTGTGCTCATAAAATTGGTTAATTTGTCCACTTGGCATTTTTATTTCATAACAGTGAAAATGAGATACATTTAAACGCTGGTCTTTAAAATGTACACATGATTCTTATGCGAAGATTGATTCTTCCATTTCTTAGACTTAAGTATATTACCTCCCGATAATGAATTTCTAGACTTTCAGTCAGACCTTGATACTGTTTTAATTGATGCTAATTAGAGTTAGGATCCTAATTAAGTGTAGCTAATTAGTGTATCAATCTTCAAGGTATAAATAATAATACGTACTTTGGACTTTGTGAAATGCAAGCGGTCTTCGTGTTTTTAAACCAGACCGTTCCCAAGGAGACTGCGCAGTGAATTTGATTGGGACTGCTGAGATAAGAATTGTAGGATGTGTATGCCACGAAAGTGTCTTAATTACAGTGCGTTACCCTTCCTCTCCCCATCACTGCTCCTGCAATTGCTGCCACGCAACTTTTCTTCACACTCCTCAAGCACAAATTAGAAACCGGTTCTAAAAGGCGACCTGTACCAAAGGACTGCCAAATCCTACCAAAATGTATCCATAGCTATCCCTACTTCGGGATGGCAATGTGGAGGGGATTCGAGAACCCGGGTGTTCTCGTTTCGAGAATGATAGACACATGTAAAGGGCAGGGCTATTGTTAGTTTTGAAATCTCAATCTGGCCCGTGCTCTCTGAGTCAATACATCTGCATGTAATGCCTAGTACAGTACTGTGACATAATGGCTGGAAGCCGGAATAATTGAACGAGAATTGTCCGCTGCTAGGTAACGGTCGATTAACACCTTGACGCCGCGACGAATAAGCACACAACAGTATATTCGTGGACAAACTGTTGAAAACCCTTCGAGTCGTATGAGACCAATGCCTGGAGTTATGGTATGAATACGGGGACCTGGCCCTTCACGTTGGAGGAGTCTCGAACCTCAGATAGTAAAATGTAGTAATGAGTCCTGCAGGACTCAGACCTGAAAATGACTGCACTGGCGAGGACCAGCAGCGATTGTAAACGACAGACATATTCTGTCTTCAGATAGGGCACCCTACATCAACACATCCGCAATTGTCTGGTCTTAAGCCGGGTCCAGACTTGTAGCGTATCCCCGTATCCTATCAGTGTGGACGGTACCCCGTATCATCCTTCCGTTGCAAAATGCTGCTACGGTGATACGCAACGGGCTGTTCGCTGACTTGGCCGTCTTTTCTTGTCGTATCAGAGGAACGACGCGCGGTGCAGTGGTGCCAGTCTGGACGTGCAGGCGGTTGCATCGCGCTTTGCTTATCAGCTCCGTACAAAAGACAGTTGGCGTGTATTCATCACCAGTGCGCGTTCTTCTATTTTTGATTCTGTGTTTATACTCTGAAAGAGTGGAGTAAGGAGAGCATTATGCATTTAATTGATGAATATAAGAAGAGGGGCGTGATTTGGAACCCCCAAAACACAGAACATTACAATAAAATAAAAAAGCAGGACGGCTGGGAGGAGACAGGAAAGGAACTGAACATATCAGTTGAGGAATGTAAAAGTCATTGCTGATTGAAATCTGGCTCGAAACTGGGATTCAGCTCGCCATTTCTTCGTTGCCTTCTTGGGAGGAGAAATTTTGTCGCGTTGCATGGGTTGATACGCAGCGGAGATAGGCACCAAGTCTAGACCCGGCTTTAGACCTCAGATAGGTTCTTCATACGAAGACAGACTGGGCGACTGATCGTCGGTCGTAACATAACTTTAACTTTGACTTGTATTGTTCTCTACCGTTAAGACATAAATAGCGATACCCCATTTAAGGATTAGTGCTGCTTTCTGAAGCACTGTAGGCTCACGTCGTGGTGAGTCTCCACGAAGAGCACAGAGAAATGAGCATTACTTGTGACACAAACTGCTGCGCATTGACGTACGAGTATGTCGCACTGACCTCATGTTCTTTGTGAAGTTCATGTCTTTATGTCCTCCTCATAGCTCAGTTGGAGGCATTTAGCTGTCGCATTTTTTTGATAGAAGAAGGCAGAATATTTACATTGTAATTAAAATAAAATATTATTAAAACTGTCTGTGGTGTTACTAATAATTGTGTGAATGTAGTAATATTCACGTGCAATTGTTTTGAACTTGCCGGTCGTATTCTGGAAGGGCTCGTTTAAAATCTCTGTCAGAACATCATTTATTCTGAGTAAGATTCGCGGTTTTCCTCAGTGCCTCCCGTCAAATTCTCAGATACTATCTCGACTACACCAGGATCGTTTTCTCCCATACCATATGCAGTTCGCCCATTATTGTACCATTTGACGCTATATAGTCTAGTTACTGTAAGCGCCTTGAATTAACCGAGGAGGATGGAGCAAGGTTTTGCTTGGTTCAGTTTAATTGGCAGTTTAATTAGAACGTAATAAAGGTATAAAGATATCCCTGTAACAGGCTGTGGAGGCTCATACGGCTGTGAGACGTCGAGGCTCCCACATTTTCTAGACATTCGGCTCACAGATGGCGGTGAGGTTGCCAGCCTTAAGCGCCGGTCGCCCTTTACCCCCAGAAAGATGCCTGGTACTGATTAATATTAGAGACTGAGTCGACCCAAATGTCATAATACTGATGGAAGGGTTACGTCAATTGAAACATCCAGTGACTCCATCAAGATTCGATCCCGCGACCTTCCGGCTTGTAGCATAGTGCCTCAACCAACTACGCTACCGCGTGTCCCGTTAGAACAAATATTATTTAAAACTAATTTTGTATGATTCAAAAAGCCCAACTCAATCTTCATAAGTAAAATATGCGGTATTTTATCAAAAACATTTGGCCGGAGCATTTAACCGTTTCTATAGAAGCTGAATCAACAGTATGATCATATCGTGATTCTCAAAATGTACACGGGGTTACTGATTCCATGCGCTCAGGTGTACTGCCCGCTATGTGTTCTGGATATCAGTTGTGCCAAAGCAGGAGCGGTCCGAATCAAATCCAAACCCTTTGATTATACAGGTTGCATGCTCTCCAGTAAATAGAAAATAATCATAATAAACATTTATCAGTATAATGACGGAAATAAGAGACAATTCGGGAAATGCCCTTCTCGTTAAATACAGGCATCCCTCAGTCAGTACATAATGCCCAATATAATTTTGTCATTTCTTATACTATAAATTACGTGTACCACATCCCTTCAAGCTCTTTGCGAACTATTTTTATAGTTATTAAATTAAGGGAAAAAACAAATTTAATTGGGTATTTCGTACGGAATTTATGTCATAAAATCCTGAGGGAATAAAGTTCGGAAACCTAGGAACAGATGGGAGGATGTGATTGAAACAGATTAGTTGTGACGCATTGGTCTGGATTTAATGTGCTGAGGATGTGTCCTAATGTAATGTGCGGTAAGAGGCCTTCGGATATTACAGAACCAGGAAATTCTTGACTAAATTTGCGAGAAACTTTCTATGACATTAATTAGTTACTCAGTTCATTGTGTCAATAATATGTTTACTGATTTCCTTACCGGTCTCCTGGCGTTCCCCTTCGAAAGAATTCGTTTAACCCCGAGACGTTACATTGGAGAAGAACGTGATAAATGGAATGGAATGGCTCTGTCTCATTAGTACGCCGCTTCGTCGCTCTTCCAATTCTGTTGAAGGAAGTTCCTCGACATGTTGAGTTTGTTTACCTCTTCATCAACGAGGAATGAACAAATTTACGTTAAGACGTCATTGCACTATTTCAGATAATTAATTTATGCTGAAACACTGACATGAATGTAAGATAATTAATTAAACAAGTTATAATTCGCTTCTGTTTTGTGAGAACGCGCATAAAGTATGGATCGGCTCAGGCTTGCCATTCATTTTTGTCCAAAGAGCTGAAGTGTGTAAAAGACGAAATTAAAATAATTTTTGTGACATTTTATACCTGAATTGCTTATTCATTAATGTGACTGTGTATGTTGCCGGAATTGGACTCACGGTAGGGACACAATTTTGTTTTGGTGCCTTTCACAGAGACCTCGAAATGTTTTGATTAAGGCAGTGTAACGAAACAAAGGAAAAAATATTGGATTATATGTAACAGAATTATTTGTTCTTCTTCTACTACTACTACTACTACTACTACTACTACTACTACTACTACTACTACTACTACTACTACTACTACTACTACTACTACTACTACTACTACTACTACTACTACTACTACTACTACTACTACTACTACTACTACTACTACTACTACTACTACTACTACTACTACTACTACTACTACTACTACTACTACTACTACTACTACTACTACTACTGCTGCTGCTGCTGCTGCTGCAGCAGCAGCAGCAGCTGTCCTTTTAAAGTCGTTTTAAGGACTTATTAAGATGGTTTAAATATATAGATGAGAATTCAAAGTCGAAACCCAGGCTGTTCAGGAAGAACGTAACTTCCTTTAGGGAAAAATTCTACTTTTACACATATTCAGCTTGAGACTGATGGTAAGTATTTAGTTGAACAATATGGAGTCGCCGATGAATTTACTTAATATCTTCAGTCAGTATATAATAATCACTCTTCTGATTTATTCCCCACCCTTTAGCTCATATAAGTGATTCGGCCGTTTTCATGCCTAAGAAGCGCCATATCCCGTCTGAATTTGTTGGATTCGACGGCGCCCTCGACTTCCTTCTTATTCATATTTTTCACGTAAATTTTTTTCAGCTTGCATAACAAAGCGGTAATTGTTCCTGTTTCCAAAGGAGGCCATTGTGCCTCTGTCAGCAGTTACAGACTCATATCCCGTCTAATAACTTTTTCAAAATTATTCCAGTTTGTTGAACATGTTTACGTTTCTCATTACTTAGAGTTTAAAATTAATCTTTATCAGAATGGTTTCACTAAATCTGAGTATACGATTATCAGATTATCTCGACTTTATCTGCTTTCAGCGTCAATCTGATGCATATATTTCGATCTTACCGGCGCATTTCATATTTGCTCCTCATTCTGGTGGTTGTGTAGACTGGTTTGGTAATTACCTATCCAACCAACACTCTCAGGTCGGTGATCTTGAAGTTATTCCTTCCTTATTTTGAAGTACACGCCGGTGTTCCTCAAGGACAAGTTCTGGGACCTCTGCCTTGCAATGTGATTATTATGACTTACGTAATGCAGTTACCTCCTTCAGGCGTCTAATTCTGTTGACGCTATCAAAAACACTTTGTTCTTGAATTTCCTGAAGACTGCAACCTGTTACACTCACGTTAACTCCATGTAAGATTGGCGCACTGCTAACAGTATGAAACTGGACATCAAGTCTTTGTTAATCCTCAGTAACCCTGATCGACTACACCGAAAACCTGGGTATATTTCTTTATTCTAAACTTCATTTCCAGAAGAGTGTGAACTGCATATTTTCTCAGCATATTAATTTGTTGGGTCTGGTTCGCACCTAACCTTCACCTTCTCATCTCTTGGACATATACACATATTTTATTTTACGTTAGTTCGAAATTCTCTTGTTTGGAATTCAGTTACGTCAAGTGATGCCAATAAATTGGTGTGCCTCCAGCAGAGGGTTGCGACCCTCTGTTTTAAACTTTTCCTTCCTCAAGTTCATTGCAGTTCTTCTGTTACTCTGGAACAGTTAAAATTGCACACCTTATTTGAGAGAAGGTATCACCTAAATGTACCCTTCCTTAGTGATATTTATGTTGGCTCCATATTCTGCCATTCTGTTTTGGAGACTTTTGGTCTCCGAACTCCTGCTTGGTACATCAGAGACTTTGTTGAATTTCTACTCAAATAAAAATTACCCCTCTGCTAGATTTCCTGCATCTATCTGCTAATGTTGTTTGGAGGGACGTTGAAGTATCTGCAGCCAAAATAGTTTTTCTTAATAATATTTATAATGGTTCTTCATTCATTTTAAAGTATAAATTGTACGCAGTACTAATGCATGTGTATTCACGTTTTCTCGCCGCGCAACGACCGCCACGCACAGCTTCTTGAAGCTTCCTTCGTTTGGTTTGGTTTGGTTTGATTTGTCTTTGTGTCTTTTTATATTGCACCTTTGCTCTTACTCATTTTATGATCGGCGTTTATGCTCGCGTGGACACACATAAATCAATAAGGGACTGGATTTATTATTGATATTTATTAATTTATTTAAATCTTAATTTAGGACTTGTCACATTTTATACTATCCATGAATCTCGTTTCACGTATGCCCCTTCACTTATTCTGTAGCCGAATGAGGATCTGGCCGGCATTAATTAGTGTAAACCTGTCCAATGTCCGGACATATCCTGTTTTAGTTGTACGACACTTCTAATTCGCCACGAAATTAGTCACCTGTGTCCATTCGTCGTCTGGTTTTAATAGTTCTCCACGAATCTTCCAATACGGAGCTCTTTATGGAAAACGGTTAACACAGTGGAGGTAAAGTTAACCCTGTGACAGGCCGTGAAGGCCCATAGGGTTGCCTGACATCGAGGCGCCAGGCAGTCGGCTCGCAGATGGCGGTGAGGTTTTCAGCCTTACGCACCGGCAGCCCTTTACCCCCAGGAAGATACCTGGTACTCATATATGTTAGAGACTCAGTGGACCCCAGGGCCATAGTGCGGCTGGAAGGATCAGGTCAATTGAAAAATCCAGTGACCTTGTCGGGAATCGAACCCGCGACCTTCCGACTTATAGCGTAGTGACTAAACCAACTACACTACCGCGTGTCCCCAACCTAAGGAAGATACACATAATTTCATAGAGAAATTAATGTGTTATGCTTCGAAGTGAGGAACGTCAAGAAATTCGGTAGGCCTTCTCTACTGGAAAGTTGTTATTGTGGAGAACCTGTTGATTCATAGTCGAAACAACATTAAGGTAGCCTTCGTAACGGGGAGATAAAAGGGAGATAATGACAGATAAAAATTAAAACCAGTCTAAAGGTTTAAATATGGTTCTTGTCTTTCCGACGAAACCAAACTTTGTCTCCTGTGTAAGCCATGGTCCGCCTTCCACTTGACTTGTGGCAGATCCTCGTTTATATTCCAACCAAAGTGAGGGATCGTGACAGGAGACTAATGGGTTAAGGACCTGCTCGATATTGATGGGGACATACAAAGACGAAACGTTAGAGACGCCACGGCGGGCAAGCAAATCAATTATGTTATGCACCATGGAAATAAGAAAGTCGGGGTACCAAAATTATAGGATGTTTCCTGCTACATTTCTTTATATTTCAGTTTGTCGACGACACTTTCGACTGAAAGTTTAAGACGAGCACAGCCTCGAATGCAGTGAACACTTGGGACACGGGTTCGAATTCCACCCTCTTCATTTAACAGTCATTAGACTAAAACAGTGGTTTTAAAATAAGAAACTATCATGGGCCACATCCAGTTGAACTTCTTGTTGTTGTTGTCGATGGTCGTGAATATCATATATCAAAATCTTAATTTATTTGCTTATTAACCTTGGAGATCAGTCGTAATGGAGCTTCAGAAGCGGTGGTGTACAAAATAAAGGAAATCCGGGTTTTGAACTCCAGTTGTAACATTCTGGAATATGTAGAAGGGAAGAAACAGCACAGGATTTTAATTTCAATTATGGTCACTCTAGGATTAATATGATTTAGTTGGGTCTGTATGAATTATTTTGTGACATATATCCATAAACGTTCTCACTGCAATGAATACAGGCAGCAATAGAACAGTTTTTTCTAAACGACGGTCTGTAAACAACATCTCTTAAGAAAGTGACAACAATATAAAGTAAATATTTTATATGTGTTCCGCGCCAAGCAAACCCACGGACGTCAATTGCCAGGCAACGAAGATGTAAACATGCATCCTTAAGACGTTGATTTCCGTCGGATCCGTGAGAGGAGTTAACCTTGAAGACAATCGGCTCTACGAGTTAAAGAGGGCACTGCCTGGGAACCTTCAAAATCGGAGATATAGTTTCTTAACCCCCACCCCAATGTAGTGTGTCTCACTACCACCCCCACTTCTCTCTCTCTCTCTCACACACACACGCACACACACACACACACACACACAGAGCTTACTACGAGTTAAGGTTCGGCCACACAGAGCGCTACGCTATGTTCGCTACATACGCTAAGTACGCTGTGTACACTCTGCGACGCACCTAACATAGGGAACATAGCGTACGTAGCGCTCTGTGTGGCCGAACCTTTAGTCAGCTGTCGGTAGGAGATGGCCACTGGAAGTTCGTAGTTGAAAATTAGAAGTCGGCCTGTGAAGACCTGAACGTGTGATTTGAAGACTTTATGTGTGCTGTAGTGCAGTGATATCTGGAGTGTGGCAGTTATAGTTCCTGTGTTAAAATCCGTTGCCTGGAAACGGATAGGGAATCTTTGCAGAGGAATAGCCATTATTTAGTTCCTCTAACTAGTAACGGCTAGTTAAAGCAGATATAGAGGAATTTATGTATGTGTTATACTTACAGTAATCTTTGAAGTGTTATAATTATATGCAGTTACGACCAATGAATATCCAATAAATTGACTCACCGATCCAAATCCGCGTCTTTAGTCACTGATACTTAAACGAAACTCCGTGGCTTGAGTCCGCAAGCGGATTGTACCGACTGAGCGACCGCCGCTTCTTGGCGAATTTAGTGTCAACTTTAGCGGATGGAGGGTGTCGCGTGGTCAGCGCAACGGATCCCCACGGCCGTTATTTTCGGTTTTCTAGACCGGAGCCTCTATTTCCTTGAAATAGCTCCTCAAGTACCCTCACGAGGCTGCTTGGACCCTGTTCCAGAACCACTACTTCTCAGAAAATCTGGTAGCGCCGGGAATTGAACCCGGACTTCTGGATCTGTAGCCAGGAACGTGACAGTATTTTGTTAAATAGCGTTGCATGGTGGATAGTCGTATTTGATATGCATTCTGAGGCAGGAGTATTCTGCCGTGTCTCCATCTGCATTTTGAACTCTGTAAGAACTAAACAGATGTCAGTAAAATTTGGTATTAAATTCGACACAACGAGCCTGCTTGGACAATTTCATTCGCGTTCGTATGGCCTCAAAAATATTCATATGACTCTTAAACATAGCAAGTTTCTTAGAACCGATTGATGGTACAGAAATTTCATTGTGAGATAAAATATTGTATCATTAAGATCCAGTCATGATACAATATTTTATCTCACAATGAAGATCCATTCAATTGGAGAAAACTGCATAATGAGGAACTTCATAACTTGTACTCTTCTCCAAGTATAATTAGAATGATCAAGTCAAGGAGGATGAGTTGGGCAGGTCATGTAGCACGAATGGGGGAGACGAGGAATGCATATAGGATATTGGTGGGAAGACCAGAAGGAAAGAGACCACAGGAAAGACCAAGGCGTAAGTGGGTGGATAATATTAGAATGGATCTTAGAGTGATAGGATGGGATGGGTGGATTGGATAGATCTGGCTCAGGGTAGGGACCAGTGGAGGGCTCTTGTGAACACGGTAATGAACCTTCGGGTTCTATAAAATTCTGGGAAATTCTTGATTAGCTGCAGAATTGGCGGCTCCTCAAGAAGGGCTCAGCTCCATGAGTAAGTAAGTAAGTCAGTAAGATATGGACAGTTCATATTAAATCTTCTGAATATTCGTAATGTGTACATACGTATATTAACAGTCTTCAAGTGCATAGTTGTACGATGCTCGAGAGGTGCACGATGCGTTCTATACGTCTTTCCTGTAACTAATTTCTTGCTCTTCTGTATGAAACTACGAGCTAGCCTCCTTTCTCTGTTAACATCTTCCTTTTTACTTCTGTATAAGTAAGCTTGAGCTGACAGGGCCCAGTCCGGGTCGGAGCATTCGTCGGAACAAGAAACCGAAAGGAACACCATACACTCGTTACCGGAGAGGAAGGAACCTTAGTCAATCAGAACATAGCTGAAAGTCTTCATTTCTTCTCTTCAAGCTTTGACAGGCAAGATTTCAAGCACATTTCTTTTCAAATTAATTCTGAAGCAAAGGGTTCCTCGGACGGGAGACATCACAGGGTAGATAGATGTGGACACACAACCAGCTCTGAGCTCTTGTAATGCACATCGTCGTTGGCAGACAGCGACCCTCTCTATGTACATGACAAATTACAATATTGTGACATGTAGACCAATTTCTAGGTAACGTTCGAAATACTCGCACGCAACTATAGGGGTGTCTTATGTGTGGTTCCCATATATCCATTACTAGGTAACGGTCCAGTAAATACATATTCTTGACAACAAAAGAGGTGTTTTCTACGTGATCCTCATATAACCATTGCTGTGCAACAGATATATTTTCAATGGGTCCGCCTCGAGACAATATAAGTAGTACAGAACAGAATCAAATCAGAAATCCCGTGTGGAGGCGGGGTCGAATACCTCCACCGTAGCCCTGTGAGTCGTAGGAGGCGACGAAAAAGAAAGTCCCGAACCCGGGACAGTAAAATATGGTCACGAGTCTAGCAGGACTCGGACTCGAGAATGACTTCACTGGCGAGGGCCAGCAGCAGTTGTAAACGACAGGCCCGTACTCTTGTCAGAGAGCGCCCCACATCAACAAACCCGCAATTGTCTGACAGTAATAAAATCTGGCCATAAGCCCCAGATGGGTGCTTTATTCTAAGACAGAGTGGTCGACTGACCACATAACATAAGACTCGGACTCAAATCAGAACGAGAATGGAGCTAGTCCTCGGCAGTCAAGGAAGGAAAGCTCAGCTGAAGACTGGTTGCGAGTTACTGTAATTGACTGTGATTACTAGAAGGTATCAGCAGGTCCCATCATCCAATACAAAACCCGTTATTATTAGTCTCGGATCCATAAACACGTGACAATGTCATTTTAGCCCAATGTAACACAATTAGATTCCGGGAAAGAGCCTCTTATACCCATTGGATAGGAGGCTGAATGCGTCCCAGAATCAGTCTGTGTCAAGGGCGGAGATCTTCTCTTCAGACTGTCCATCCAGACTTGGTCAGTTACATCACTGGCTGACTCATAAACAAGAGCTGATTGCTCGTCAGTATCGAGTCCGTCGTCTGTGCGATAACACGAAATATCGCGCGTAGTTCAGCTGCCTTGCCCATTCCCAGCCGTTAGCGCACTGTGGCACCTTCATAATACCTATAACATTAAGAACGGCAGAAGTCGCACCGATATTGACGCCTGACGTGCCACTGTCTTACTGCCGCACATTGCTGTGATGAAACTAACAGGTGTTCCTGCAGAACCACTTGAATATGCAGACAGCTTCCGTACCTTGATTGCGCAGTTCCGCTTATCCGGCTATTCGACTCCTCCGTATGAGCCTGCAAGTTTCGGACTGCCTTAGTGCTCATTCTGAACAGGCTCCATGGAGCTGAGCCAGTCCTGAGGATACTCACTCAGGCGATAAAAGAATTTCAGTCAGAAAGTACATTACCGTGTTCACAATTTCCTGCCACTGGAACCAATCATGGGACATGTGAATGCAATCGAGACGCTCAGACATTTTTAAGATCCATTTTAATGTTGTATTTTAGCGTCCTTTTGCACTGATCTTCGTCCATTTTATGTAAGCAGTGTCCGTCTTTTAGTGCACTCAACTTTACTTGTTACTTCACAACATGTTTCGGCACTACAGTGCCATCATCAGGTGCTCCATTTACGTCAGTCTATTTCATTGCTTGCCATTATGTCATTGTAAAATTTAAAAAGTATTTAAAAATATTCGTCAATTATAATAAATGTATATGTATATACTAAAAACTTGTTAAGATTATTTATCTTATCTGTCCCAATGCTAACACCGCGCATAGTTTCACCCCTATGGGAGTCGTTCCTCTTATTCTTAGGGTATATCGTGTGTCGTGTTGCGAGTTCCCTGTTTGCTTGCGGGTGTTGTAATCCATTTTAATGTTACCTTTTCATCTACACGTATTTATCTCTAGATTTCTTTGCAAGAAAATGTATGAAACAAAGAATGATGAGGAATGCGATAAAAGCGGAAGCAGNGTCTTTGCCAGAAAATGCACCACAACTTGTATGAAACAAAGAATGATGAGGAATGCGATAAAAGCGGAAGCAGAGGAGAAGAATTAGCTTGGACTTTTGTAATGGGAATTTTGTCTTTACTCTGAAGGGGCTGCTGGCGGGCGCAGTTAAAACGAAGTATGTACCATGAGACTGGTGAGGAATGTAGCATTAATATTTAATGAGAGATGCGTACAGTATATTAGCCTCGGAACCTCGAAAAGAGCCCATTTTGTAGGCATCGTAGACGGGGTGGATAGTAAAGGATAGGAAATGAGGGTGTGGTCAGGAACCAATTGGATGCATGATAGGGTCCATTAGCGGGCTTTTTTGAACGCGATGATAAATTCTCGTGTTCCATAGAAGCGAGGAATTTATTGATCATCTGATCAACCGTAAACTTTGCAGTAAAATCGCTGTACCATGCTGTTAGGTAGTTTGTTAATTAGCATGATAATTGATGAGTCATGAGTTTAATGTATACGTGTATGACTAGAAGAAATGCCCGCTCTCCGTCGGGAGATGGCTTGCTCTCCTTGTCACACTCAGCACAGTGAATTGCAGCTGAAACGTTGGTAAAGGAATAACAACAAAATTAAGAAATTAAAAATACTCTTGTATTAAAAAGACAAAGAAGAATTTGTCTCTGTGCTAAGTTAAGCACTATGTCATGAAGGCGTATGAAGGATTAGACGTATAATCCCACGGATTCGTGATTTCGACATAGGATAGGGTGACTAGTCAGCTTCAGGGAAGAAATTCACCTTTTCTGATTTTGTATTGATGTGTTCCAACGCCTGTCTGAACGAAGTGGCAAGGAGAACATTCCTTACCCCTAACAGGAATCGAAACTTGGTTTTCCAGTCCATAGTTAGTTAGTATTTTTCCCAATCTGCCCTAACTCTTATCTATATAGTTAGCTGCCGTAATGCTTGCAAATTGCTTAGTTCGACTTTCCTGCACATCTACAAATACATTGACTGAGTTCCAGAATATCTTTGGATGTTCTGTATTTGATCGATGGCAGGAAACTGGATACAAAAACATGTACTTGATCTATACTAAAAGACAGTTTCTCTCTTTCTGTGTGTTCGTGTCTAGGTATATTCTTGCTTTATCGAATTGACTGCATGTATGAGTCGACAATATTCAATCTTCAGAAAACGTGAAATATCTTCAACGAAACTGGGTTTATTCACGTAAAGAATTTCGATGAGCAGGAAACAGACTTGGAATATAAGAACGTTAACACAGTAGATATATAAAAATCCCATTAAAATTTAGCTGAAATTTTAAAATATTTTAGACTTGATTTGCAGCAAGTAACCACACTATGGAAAGCTGTAGTAATTTAGTGTCCTGTAAATCTACTACTACTACTGCTGCCACTGCCACTGCCACTGCCACTGCCACTGCCACTGCCGCCGCCACCTCCGCCTCCCATACTTTGCCTACTGACCCATTTTCCATGAGAATTAATCTGGAACTAAGGATCCTACAGCCAGCTGGTAGGACTCCCTGAACGGGTGGTCAGTCCTGTCGCAAGGCCGCTACCTACACAGGATAACAGAAACAGAACAAACGCGGATATTCATTCCTCGAGCTGTGACATTGCCCTTTTCAGTGACTATTTATCGTTGAGCAGAGCAATGAGTATGTTAGAGAGTTACTGTCACAATTTCTTTGGAAATGAAATAGTACTTACCCTTCAAAGATACGACTAAATGCCTCAGCTTTTAGTTTATTATAATGTATGAGGTATAAATGAAACTGAAATCGAATTATTTATAACTAAGTGTTCCCTACCCTTGCGCTGTCAGTAACTGGTTATAACGGATGTTCACTGTTTCTGCGTCATTAGTGAGAGTGTCATGGAATTCCAAAATGAAGGGCGATCTCTAGGCTGTATCTGAACATCTCTGAGGAGTTTAACTTCTGCATTTATTGTTAAAGGTGGGATCCCGCGCTTCCAGTGTTACACGGGAAAGAAATTTGGAGTGTGCGTAGGTAAAAAAAGTAAAAGTAAAGGTATCCCTGTAACAAGCCTTTTTCACCGTCCCTTACCTCCTTCTCTTCTTCTTCTTCTTCTTCTTCTTCTTCTTGAAGTCACACTTTTTAACAGTCCTTTTCTCGCCTTACCGTTTGTTAAACTAAATTATTATCTTCGCTCTCCTACACACGTTGGTTGCACTGTTAGGTACTTCTTTCTTGTACTAAATCTCATCTCAGGTTATGTAATTTATAAGGAGGTGAGGATTGTTAATTCGGTAGAACTGAGGGTCTCTTTACCTCAGAGCCTTGAACGGCCCACACTCAGAGAATCAAAAAGAAAACCTTTATTATTTGGCCACACTCAAAGCACGGAGATAAAACACACACTACAAACACATATCAAGTTTAGACGAATTATATTATTAAACACTTGTTGAGCCACTTCTTAATACAACATCAAATCAGTAACTTTTATGTCTTGTTTCTACGGGATCCTGTGTATAACTTTGACGTCTGATTTCTTCAAGGGCCGGTGTGTGACTCTCTCGACAACTTTTACGTCTAGTCCTAACGAGTCCCCGTGTGTGACTGACTTCGACAACTGATTTCTCCTCGGACCTTCAAGTCCTTGTTTCCTCAGCGTCTCTGCTCTGTCACGCCCTTAAATTTTAGTGACTGGTTATATTTGAAAAATAGGAGTATCTTAATTAGATATTCCTCCACTCCGTTTAAAGCTTACAAGGGTTTAAGGATTTCTGACTCCAACGTATTTCTGTCAGAGTTTGACAAATGCTTAAGCGTCGCTTGGGTTCTAAAAACTTCACTCTTTTTAAGTTATGGCATGCACAAACTGCCAAGTATTGAATTCACAAAGAATTCTTTAGCTATTCTTTAACGTAACTTTCCTCTAATAAACCTTTGACGGGTGTCTTCGTGTTTCTGTTGTATCCGTGGGAAGACGCTTACTCTTACATACAAGAATTGACCTATGTCTCACTACACTTGTTCATTGCATTTCATTTTGAACAATTAAGCTTTCAAATTAATAAACTTGATTACATTCAAATAAGTTGCGTAGCAGTGGGACGGTTACACCTTGGAGGCACATAGGGTTGTGAGACGTCGAGGTTTCCAAATTTTCTAGACAATCGGCTCATAGATGGCTGTAAGGTTGTCAGCCCTACTCGCCGGCCACCCTTTACCCCCAAGAATATTCTTGGTACTCATTTCTGTTAAGAGTCTGAGCCGACCCCAGCACCATAGTGCGGCTGGAAGGCTTAGATAAATTGAAAAAAATCCAATGACCTCATCGGGATTCGATCTCGCGACCCTCCGGCTTATAGCATGAACTACGCTACCGCGTGCCTAGTGTTCTTAGGTACTTAAGTCAATAGATTAATGATTTATTTCTAGTTTAATCTCTTTATTTGCTGTATATTTAATGACGCTTTTAATATCTCAGTCTAAATAGCGTTAAATATTAAGAAAATAAATTAATTGAAAAGGAGACAGTGTCCCAGTATCTCGGCTCTCTTGACTGAAGGGACTTAGAGGAATCACGGAAACCTCAGGAAGTATTTACTGGAGATTCCGAACCGGGCACCTCCAAAATGTAAGACGAGTTACCGCGTGAGCTAACTTACTAGGTAATTTGGTTTATTTTACGACGTTATTTAATTAAATTTGTGTGCGACGTCGAACGGTTAAAAGATTTGTTAATTGGGGAGGATGTTAAATAAATTAATCATGACAAGGGACGGAAGAATATAGAGATAAATTCAGATCTGTGATATCTTACGTAGGAGTGGTGCTAACACCCTCAAGCTGTGTGGTCAGAGCTATAACGGTCTATAGAGTGGCGAAATAACTATAAACAAACCATGTACTGTAGTCTCGAATTCATTACGGCCATCACCTTTTGGTATAATTATTCTCTGAATCCAAACATAAACTCTGAATAAGGGTAACCTTATAGCTTATGACTCTGAAGATTAATTTACTGTGTCTATACAAAGCTGGGGTCGCAACTGGTGGGGGAAGCGGATACCCATTCAAACCAGACAAAACAGAAGATAGCTCTCGTCCATAACATGGAACAATGGCCAGCGAAACTAAATCACTGAACCGTAAAAGTCGGTAATGGCAGCGGCAGGATGGCACATGGTATCAAGCTGTTCCCGGCGTATAGACCGCCCAGAGAAATTATTTGCTTTTTTTTTTTTTCGTCTCTCTGCTTCCCTGACAAGTTGAACTCGATTTTTTTGGGCAGATGCATTGGAAATTTGCACGCTTACACAATAACGAAGTGAATGACTGGAAATATGAACTATTTTGAGGACTTCATTTGAAAAAACATTTGCAAAAAGTCTATTGTCGCAACTCTCTAACCAGTAGTTAAGTAACTAATTAATTAAATAACGAAGTCCGTGGAGCAGAGTGCTTCATGGAAAGCCGAGACTCGCTCAGCTGCGCAGTAAACACCACGCACTTCGTGGAACCGAAGGGCTCATTCCCGTGTTCAAAAGCATACACCACTGGTTTCTATCCAACAATCCTGAAACTTTATTTATTTAGGATTCATTTTGTCACTGTTCATTTCAGTGATTGTTTTATTTCCAGTCAGCTATTCAGAATACTTATCAAAATTTACCTCCGGTTTACGTTCTAGCCCGGGGCCCGGCTGTTTCGACTGAGATACATTCGTGGTTCTACACACTTTCTCTAGGTAAATGTAATTGGTGTACCTCAAATTGAGTCACGACAGATTTCTCCATCGTCTCTTCAAGATTATCGACTATTCACTGCACAACCAGAATTTCAGTGCTTCTTTAAGCGTTGTCCCTGTTCTTTAAGCACTACGCCATGAAGGCGTATGAGGGAGTCGATGTATAGATCCATGTTTTCTTGACCTCGACACTAGGTGGAAGTGAGTGGTCAGCTTCACGCCCCGGCCGCTTTATCCCCGGTACCCATTGGATAGGAGGTTGGGTGGGCGCCACAGCCGGTCTGGACGACGTGGAGAAGAGAAAATTCTTGATCCTATGTGAATTCTCTCATTCAGACATTATCCAGTTGCTATATCGGCTGCGCTATCCCGGCTCCTAAAGAAAACCATATATAAACTAATTAATTAATAAACAAAAAAATATATATTTAGAAATAAGCACTTTATTTTTGCAGAGGAAAAATTGAGGATGGCATTGAGATGTCTGGGGAAATAAGTTTTAGTCACGTGATATCAGTGGAACTGGCAAGGTGCAGCATCCAATGTTGAGCTGCGCTATTGATGGTTGTAAATGTTCTGGTTCTGCTGTCACGATTAATCAGTATCATACGCGTTGTAAAAATAAGCCAGTATCGGGGTAAAATATTTATAGCTCCAATCTATAGTTTCCAACGGTATTTGTCTTCTTTCTACACATGACGGCACAATGTCACACATTGGACTACTGAAAATAAGACTCTTATACAAAATGGAATCTGCAAATGTGAACGGATTAATATCATGACTCTGGATTGCCACATCCTCTTAGTTGGCGGATGTAAGAATTGAACAGTCGTAACCACAATACTGAGAGTTTCTCGGTCAAGTTCACAACTAAATGGAAGATCGAAAGTGATAAACTTAGTAACTCATGATACCGAAGATCGTTTCATTAGACAATAAATACGCCGTACGCTTGCGCAAAATAGGCGTGATCACACACGCAAGTTAAACGTCACAGCACGGAGATAAAATGCACGTAAAGGTTCGGCCACACAGAGCGCTACGCTATGTTCGCTACGTACGATGTGTATACTCTGCGACGCAGCTAACATAGGGAACAGCGTACGTAGCGTACGGAAGTCTGTGTGGCCAGTCACATTGGCAATAAAGGGAGATATTTTTCTGTTCGTATAGCGAACGTAGCGTACGTAGCGTGCGTCGCGTACGTAGCGCTCTGTGTGGCCGAACCTTAACTCTTATTTTTCCGCATTCAGAAACTTGACGAAAATGTAAACGCAGATTGGTGAAGAGTGTTAAATGATGAAGAATATTACTGCTTACGTCTCGCAGAGCGCAGGGACCATTTTGTGAATACGGTAATGCACCGTCGAGTTTCATAAATGCGAAGTATTTGAGCGATTATTAGCTTCAGAAGGAGTCTGCTTTTGTTAGATGGCAGGATTAACTTATAGACATTTGCACGCGGATCACACGTCCCTAAGCTTCTCTTCGCGCTGAACGTGACTTGCGTTAGAACCGTATTAACCCGTGGAAGCACAAAGTTCATTTAAATTGTGTTTAGGTAATCAGTTCCTGGCTCAGAAGGAACGCACCCTCTTTACATTGCAAGGATTTGCTGATTAATGCTGAGAATAATCATTGTTAATTCTGAGATTCATAGCAAACCCACAACATATACTGTGGACAAAGATCAGAGTTTTAATATTAAAAGCAGGCGGCAGATTCAGTTACCGCTGTGCTTTGCTCTCCAGAATATTGTACTGCTTGTTAGTGTTTCAACTGTGTTATTACCCGTGCATTATATTCTACTACTACTACTACTTACTCATGGAGCTGAGCCCTTCTGCAGGAGCCGCCAATTCTGCAGCTACTCAAGAATTTCCCAGCATTTTGTGGAACCCGAAGGTTCATTACCGTGTTCACAAGAGCCCTCCACTGGTCCTTATCCTGAGCCACATTATGCAATCCATACCATCCCATCCTATCTCTCTAAGGTCCTTTCTAATATTGTCCACCCACCTACGCCTTGGTCTTCCCCATGGTCTCTTTCCTTCTGGCTTCCCCAACAATAACTTATATGCATTCCTCTTCTCCCCCCTTCGTGCTACATGGCCTGCCCACCTCGTCCACCTTGACTTGGTCGTTTTAATTGTACTTGGAGAAGAGTACAAGTTTTGAAGCTCCTCATTATGCAGTTTTCTCCAACCTCCTGTCACTTCATCCCTCTTCGGTCAAAATATTCTCCTCAACACCCTGTTCTAAAACACACTCAGTGTATGTTGCTCCCTTAATAACAGAGACCAAGTTTCACACCCATACAGAACCACAGGCAAAATTATAGTTTTGTATATTCTAATTTTTGTGTTTTGCAGTAGCAGACAAGACAAAAGGTTCTGGACTGAATGGTAGCAAGCATTACCCGAGTTCAATCGCCTCTTAATTTCCTCCTGAATCAGGTTGCGATCTGTTATCGTTGTTCCCAAATATCTAAACTGTACCACATTTTCAAAACATCTGTTTCTTATCTTTATGTCATGATTTTCCCCTGCATTAATTCTTATTATTTATTGATTTTCCCGATTTCGGAGGAGTTAAGTACTTGTTTTAGTTACTGTTTCATTAGTATTGATGACATTTATTTGGTGGTGATATGTTAGCCGTTTCCGGGGATATCTGGTTTCTCGAGGTTTGTATTTATTCTCTTGAACAATTTCCATCTCTGTATTTCAGTTCGTTTGTTTGTGTTTTATGAACAAAATTGCTGACTCTACTTATCTGCACTTACTGCCAAAACAACACCGTCATGGAAGTATTCATAGCCTCACTTNAGTACTTACAGAAAATATTGCAGTGTCATAGATATAAAATATGATTCTGTTAACAATTACTACGACCTGCATTATTCTGTTAAAACATTTATAAGTTGAATAATTAGTCTATTTACAAAGTGTTGTTTGAGAATCTTCTGTTAAAATCTAGAACCAATTTGGTTCGTGCCCTTTTTACTTCTCTCTAAAGGAAGACGAGTGTATGCCACGTCGTAGTTCCGTTGCCTGAGGAACAGGACTCGTCAGTACCGTTGTCTAGTTATTCAGGCCACAGCGTGGGCACCGGGACAGTTCGGGAACCTGGAGTAGGGGTAACGTCCGCCGTTGAAAGCCGTTGCCACGTTGCGATTGATGAAGACACAGCAGACTGACAAAACTTAGTGTGTGCTACAGTGAATTTGCGGTATCGATATAGTTGCTTGTAGTTAGGATCTGTAAGTGGCCAATAAATCCAGTTATCATTCCAAACCCCGTATCTAGCCACTCCATGCACTTGCCAATACATTTATATTATTCTCCCGTCTACGTCTAGGTCCCGCAAACAAGTCCTTTCTCTACAGTTCCTCTGACAGAGATTTGTAGCCATTTACCTCCTCTACCACACCTGCCTCTTTTTTTTTTCTAAATTCATTTAGTGGGGGGTGGAGTCCAACTGGGTCCACTTGGCACGGCCGCCACTGATTGGCCTATTGGAGCCTGCCCCGGGTGATTATGATGACGGAGAATTTGGTGGAATGAAGATTGGCAGCGGAAATCTAAATACTCAGAGAAAACCCGGCCCAGTGCCACTTTGTCCGCCACAAATCCCACTTGACCAGACCCGGGACACCTGCCTCTTACCTCATCCATAACATGGTCTTTGATATCTTCAAACTAATAATATTTCGTAACAACGTTGATAGCTTTAGGTATTCTTAAGAACTGGAACTGCCCAGAAGGCCTGCTATTACATCTTAGGCAAATGAGATATTTTGTATGAGTTGTTGATCTGCTTCCGTAAATGTGTAAATTGCTTAATAGTTATCGCCATAAAACAAAGATAAGAGTAGAGTAGATTTCTCGCAGCCTCCGGCGTGTTTTTGTAAATTCTATAATATATTACGAAAACGTTGCCATAATTTTGAAGTATTTGTCTCTGCAAATATTTTCGGAATCCTAACTTAAGTGACGCTGCTCTCTCTCTCTCGCCCACTCAGAAGGACCGGCGGCTGTCACGCGAGTAGGAAATTATCAAAGAGATGCATAGATTTGCTTTGCTGGCCGCCGCCGTGTAAATGTGAGACCATAACACGCTTAGCCTAGTGCATGGAACGATAAGAAGCAGAATAACAAGTGTGGGATCGTGTGGCGGGTTTTCATACCCCTCATATATTTAAGGAAACTGCTAATTGGTTATCATGTTATTAGGGACAGCTGGTGCTGGAGGCTTGATATCGAAAGCCTCCGCATACAAAATAAGAATTGCAAGCTAAACACCAACTAAGATGAAGCAAATGAACTCACAGTGTTGCTCTGAGTGAAGCCGTAAGATCTTCAGCGCTCTGTTTGCTTTGAAGTGCATTAGTGTAAGGAACATGGCAACACAGCTTTAATCTCAGGAGCGTCCTCGAGAAGGTTGCTTTTATTAGGAGTCTAATGGCAAAGTCTAGCTTCCCAGAACCCTCCTACAAGTTTGTGTTAATTACGCTATACAAGTATCTACAAGCTAATTGGTTAAGTTTAGCCTCACAACACCTCGTAGAACTGATATAACTTTGCACCGGTTATTCTAAACTTTCTACATTCATCCGAAAACAAATAGACAATACAGGAGCTGAAAGTAATTACAGGACTAAAGAAAATGAATGTTTTCCTACGCAATCAAACATTCAAGAGATTTAGATGAGTTATTCGCAACCCTGTGCATTTTGAGTACGGCTGATTATTTTATATAAAATGAGAAACCTGATTCCCGCGATATCAAAACAAAGCTTCTCTTTCTCTAGGAATATATTATTATATTATTTTATTGTTATATTAATCATTGATGGAGGCATTCAGTTTTGAGATTCCCCGTCACACCAAACTGATAATCAGGTCTCACAAGATGGACGCGACCCAAGGGTTAAAAACAAAATTCTAGATAACACTGGAATAGAGAAAACATTTATTACTTATGCCACGACTGGCTACGGGCTGGAAGACCAAGTGATCGGAATTCGAGTCCCAGTAGGGTCAAGGATTTTCTCCACGTCGTCCAGATCAGCTCCGGTGCTCGCCCAGCCTCCTATACAATGGTTAATGGGGGTTCTTTCTCTGGTGGTTAAGCGGCCGGGGCTTGAAGCTGGCCACTCACCTCCAACTATTGTATAGTTCCTAATTAGTTAAGTACAGGGACAACTTTGCCTTTTTGTACTATGACAGTTCTGTGTCGTTTTGAGTTTCCTTGCATATTTATTATTGACATAGCGGTTTAAAGGCATTTTCCGTTTTTGATGATCTAAGAATTTCATTCAAGTGTTCTTAAATCCCTTTATTTGAAACACTTTATGTGGTTGAACAGAATCAGAACCTCTGCGTTCTATTTATTACAGGTCCATGTTCATAAGTTTCCCTCCAATCTGTGCCTAGGTATCGAAGAAATCCCTTTGCTTGAGGCAGTAATTTTATATAAGTTTTGTATGCAGTAACTATTTCCTGTCTGTGCTTCATTTGTCTTTAGTTCAGTCACGTTCACACTATTACAGAACAGTAACCAATCTGACGTTTCTTTTTATGTAGGTTGTTTTTTTATCTATGTTGTGTTACTTCAGCTCTCTCCAACCCAGACATCTTACACAGAACTTCCATGCTATGTTCTTCTCTTGGAGTGAATACCCAAGTTCGATACCTGTATAAAGTTTTAGGCACAGATGATTGTGTACTAGCACTTTAAAGCACAGATGTATGTAAATAATAAGAAACTAATTCCTACCTCACGGAAATACTGCGTCCCCGTTACGAAGAACTACAGGTTAATGCTGGTAGGGAAATAATTGCTGTTTGGAAATCATGCACGAGAAGTGTAAGTATGTTCTTAAGAAACATATTTTATTCTGTGTTGCGGGGGCACACGGCATTTGACGTTTGAAAATCTAGATTCGAGGGGTCGAACTGTACTTGAGCATGGGTTCGTGTCCGCAGGTTCTCAGGATCGATATCTCAACCCAAACGTCCTACCCACTATCTAAAAAATTTAATGAAAATAAAATTCTTATTCTTGAAATATGAGAGTAGATGAGAAATTAATTAAGAGAGAGAGAGAAAACGTTTAAGAGAAAACGTAAATTTTATGCATTTTCTGATGTCCTGCGGAATATCTTAATACTCGCTCTTGTTATAAATAGTCTGTGGAAATGTGGACCAGATAAAGAAGAAATTGCAGTGAGTTGGCAATTAAGTAAGAATTGTTAATTTTCATAGGCAAGATTTCATTATATATGCATCGACTTGCGGCGGTACTCATCTATTATGAATTAAATCGAATTAATCGAATCTGCCAGATCTAATTTACATATATTTTGTCCTTATAAGAACATTAATTGCTATATTCATCACTTTGTTTAACATTAAATCACAGTGCATTTTTTACACAAAGTGCGCGTATTTATGCATTTATATGATTCTCAGGACAAATATTTCTCTAAACAACATTGCTCGGTTAGTCTTTGTGATGAAGACGCAGTGTGTTTTCTGCAGTGTGAAATTTGAAGTATCAAATAGTATCTAGCTGAACTTTGGTTTTCAAAAGGTTGTATGCAAAATTGTTGTTAACATATATTTTATGAATTAATTTACATATTGGTAACAAAGTTTGCAAGATGGAAGTGTGAAGGTGTCTATCCAATTTCCATTCTCGAATGAAGCTAGACGGTTACTGGCTCAATCTTAATCCGCTTTGTACGCAGTCAGCCGGCCTAATTCTCTAGCAGAATGATATACGTGAACACTGTGTCATTATCACCAGTGGTTTCTCTACTATACGTCATTTGGATGTAAAAAGGAAAAATAGAATTCAGTTGTGTTCACTAAAACTGTTGTGATGCTATTAAAGATGTCTGCTTCCATATCATGAGTCTGCTTTTGAAGCAACCCATCATATGATTAGCCGCTCCATAGTTCAAGCGGTTAGTCGCTGCCTTCCTACCGCGGCGGCCCGGGTTCGAGCTCAGGTCAGGTCCTGTGGGATTTGTGATTGACAAAAGTGGCTCTGGTGCAGGTTTTCTCCGAGTACTTCGGTTTCCCTTGCCAATTCTTGTTCCACCGACTACTCCACCTCATCATGTATCATCCGGGGCTGGTAACATAAGCCAATCAGTGGCTGACGTACCGGGCGGACTGTCTCACCCCACCACATGTAATTATATTACGAATGTGTATGGGCTAATTGCACTGCGGCCGTGAGTAGTTTCGTTGCTTCGTATTCGGCACGTCTCAGGTTAGAATCTTGGCGCGAATGCAGTTTACCTTGGTCTTCTGAGTCTCTCAGGCAAAACCTAGTGTTGGGTTTGAAACCAGATGGATACTGTTAGGAATTTAACTCGATCCTCTCATTTCTCCTGTCCCTAACAAATTTGATGTTGACGTATGTGTGCAGTACTGGGTCCACGGTGTGGTCTGGATGCCGTGTTATGTTACATGGCCCATATTCCAGGCACAGTGTTCTAGGAGAGTAGGCCTACTTTAGAGTGAGAAGTAATTACACCTTTGTTTATTCTAAAAGTCTTTAAGTTTTATTGCTATACGCTTTGTTGCTTCTGCAATTAAACGTATTAAATAGCTGGCACATGAATTTGGTTAGTGCATTATATAACGATGTTTTTGAACATATCGTGTTGTGTAGAATTCCGTGTTGGAAGACCCTGATTGAATTGGAATGGGTGCAGAAGGAAATTGTTGGTCTATTTTCGAACTTGTCTTCAGCATATACCTGGAAGATACGAAGAGATTTAGGACAAACATTGGGACAATCGATGCATGACCCATATTCAAACCCATGCCCTCCTGAAAACTACGGAACAGCGGAATTAGAATGATAAATTGACTGACACGGTCTCTGCAGTGACAAAACCCTGCGTTAGTAGGCCTAACCCGGATGATGATGATGATTACGACGACGACGACCGAGGCCCCCCCCCCTCCTCGTCTTCTCTCGCCTGAGACGGTGTATAGCTTACCCCCTAGACTAGCTGTACTATATTTAGCATCATTACTGTCATCTTCCGCCCTCCATCCATACGTATCCTCTATATTATCCTTCACTCGTGCCTCTACCAGCTGCAATTTTACGGTAGATATTCTCTCTCCGTTGCTATAAGTAAACTGAACTTCACAGCTGTCCCATTTCTGTCTTGCGGAAATGTAACTTACAGCGAGTGGCGAGATACAAGAATAAAAGTTGAAACGAAATATGTATATCGTCTGTATTATACGTGGTATGTTCAAGTTCTAAGGTCTCCAATTTTTTTTCTCACACAATAATCTCGTAAGAACAGGAACAGGACTCAGAATATTAATCTTAGTATCCGAGACAGTTTTGGAGCCCGAATGGCGTATTTGGTTTAGCAACTGGCTACGATCTTGACGACCGAGAGGTCGCAGTTCGAGTCCCCATAAGGTCAAGAATTTTAACTTCTCGATGTCATCCAGACCGGCTCTGGTGCCCACCCAGCCTCCTATACCAATGGGCACATGGGGCTCTTTCCCCGGAGGTAAAGCGGCAGGGGCGTGAAGCTGTCCACTCACCTCCAGCTAGTTCCGAGGTCAAGAAAATGTGGATCTACACATTCATTCCCCCATACACTTTCAAGCAGTACTGCTTAATTAGTTAAGTATAGGGACAACTCTATCTTTCTGTCTGAAACAGTTTTATCAAGACAGTTCACGGGGTTACATTCTCTAAATAACATGACAGAGGTTCTTCTTGAAAACGCGATATTATTTAGGTAGTAAAGGGTGATTATATAATACAAATATTTAATCCCCTTACACAGAGAAGTCCGCCAGCAGACCCTATCCTGACTGTGTTAAGTCCGGACCTTGCTCCACCTCGTTTCTATAAGACCCATTTTAATGTTGTTTTATTGACGACGGCTGCCTTTCAAATTATATCGTCTCCTGGTAATTTCCGAATAAAATTCATCGTGCGGTTTCCATTTCCGTTTGTGTTCTCTAAGCAACTACATCGCGTGTAGTCCAGAAATTATCTTCTTGCCTGTGTCTAATAAGAACATTGATTTTCATTCTCGAATCAGTTCTGAATCCTGCCCTGAACCATTTTAGTGTTCTGCAAATGTTTCTTCCTTCTTTCTCCTTATGTCCAGCTGAATAATTTCGTGTTATGCATTAGCATGTCTCTCATAATATCACGTGTAGGGTGGTATCCGTGACGAAAATAACGGGTTCTAGTTCGGCTGATTGGCTTTATTAGTGCTTTGGTTACAACCTCTCTTAATCGCACTTTCACAGCACTATCGCTGATTTACACAATTTGCACTTCACCGTTGCACACGCAGTAGGATTCTCAGTCTTCACTAGTCGTATCCTGGCAACGGATCTCAACACAGAAACTAGCACTTCAAATCACTATGAAGTCTTCTTGCAATTTCGGCTTCAATAACTCTGGAACCTCGGAACTAAACATTCTCACTCCTCCAGCTTACGGCTGGCTCGTAACTGCCCTGAACGAATTTTATCATTCCCTCTGTTATCAGAGTCAGAGTCAAAGTCAAAGTTACGTTACGACCGACGGTCAGTCGGCCAGTCTGTCTTGGAATAAAGCACCCATCTGGGGCTTAATACCAGATCTTTACTACTGTAGACAGTTGCGGGTTTCTAAATGTTGGGTGCTCTCTCTGACGAGAGGACGGGACTGTCTTTTGCCAAAGTCTCAAAGATTTATGCGTATTGAAGGAAAACGAGAGTAGTCGGCGGTGCACATACTAAAATTGCCAGAATCTATTCTGAGAATCTCGTTATATAGGCGCGGCAGGGATCATACAGAAAACACGGTTCTATTGTAGGAACCGTTGCGTAACCCAGCATCTGGTCACAGAGAACCACGTTCTTACTTTTGCTCGGCGCGGGCAATATAGAAAACACAGCCTCATCTATTGTTGCTTAACTTAGCAACGCAATTTTTTTTACCAAGAATGGGTCTGCATGTAACAATATTGTCTGTTCCCCAGACATTTCCTACCAAATTTTTAAATTTCTTTCTTTCTCCATATTTCTCCGAAATCATTTCGCCACATTGTGACTGTTCGGCAGCAAATGGATTTCCAATTATCCATTCATTTCATGTCATATTTACATGTTTTCGGAAGCTTATTAACAACACGTTTGCTTCTTTACCTCTGATTAATTACTGTACCTGAATAAACGAACACCGACGCAGTAAACAATTAAAATTATTATATCTCTGAGGATCTCAAAAGAGAATCAATATAAAACCACATCTCAAAATAAAAAAGATTGGAAGGGAACCAATGCAAGAATAACAAGAAATTTGTTTCAGTAGTATTTAAATATTTTATTGGTAATGAGATGTTATTCGTTTGTGATGGTTTCTGCCGTTTCAGGTCGCTGGAACTGTTGGTTTGAATCCCGCTATACGTTCATTTATGTGTTGACGGCACGAAGATAGGTAGCTGTCTAGGCACTTGTGTGATTAATTTCTTACTTGGAGATCAGTTAGTTACCTAGTTAGTTTGATTTGTACCTGCATGCGTAATTTTATCAAGTAATTTACCGGATCCTACGTAAAAAAAACTGTACTTCCCATGTGAAAGTCATAATGTCACGTTTCTTTTTGACGTGTTTTTCGTAAACTGCTGGTTCCTGAGGCCATTACGTTGAGCGATGGGGCTCTGTCTCCCTCAGTACTGCGGTTTCGGAGAGAAAAATTGCAACCTAGATGGGGGTATTTTGCTATTACCTTGGAGAACAGTTAAGGAATTTTGCATTGTAGTTTAGAGGTTAACATGCTGTAAACTGTCTCATTTGTTTTTGCTCTAGCTCATTGTGTAAACAGGAGTGACTGCAAATTCACTTATACCTAGCTTCTTACAGCCTACTGTATATCCGATGTATCTATGAACATTATTTCGCAAATATTTAAGCCCTCAAGATTGCGCTCCTGAACATTCTTTTTACCTCGCACGAATTTAATTGTAAAGTAAGTAAAGTAAATGTATCCCTGTAACAAGCCGTAGAGGCCCATACGGTTGTGAGATGTTGAGGTTCCCACATTTTATAAACAGTCGGCTCATAGATGGCGGCAAGGTTGTCAGCCATACGCGCCGACCGCCCTTTAGCCCTAGGAAGATTCCTGGTACCCTTTTCTGTTAAAGGCTGAGTCGATCCCAGGGCCATAGTGCGGATGGGAGGACAGGTCAATTGATAAAGATCCAGTGACCTCATCGGGATTCGATCCCGCGACCTTCCGGCATTAGCATAGTACCTCAATCAACTACGCTACCGCATGCCCCACGAATTTAATAGAATTTATAATAATTACTGAATATTGATTTGGAGTTGGTTTCGAAAACGGAGAATAATACAAGAATTTTTATTGCTACTTGATCCGTGATGTACTTGCTAAAATATGCATAGTAGCAGATCCCATAAAATACTCGTATGTACGAGTAACTGTATTCACGGCTGCTAGAAGCGTGTGTTTTGTAGTACTATATGTAATGAAAATTTGTCAGTTACACTGGTTATACAGTTTCAAACAGGAAGTTAAGACAGAATTATAAGTTCGGAAGAATTTTAGACGGAGCGATAGTGGTTTCTGTTAAGTTACTGTCTCAGGATTTATTCTGAGGAAATGCGGAAACTACACAAGTTGTCGCTCCGGCTACTGAGCCTCGAAACTGAAAATCGTGCAACGAATATAAAGCAGTAGTTTTTAGTTTCCTTGGGTGGGGTGAGACTGAGTCCACTCGGTACGTCGGCCATTAAATGTCCTATTGTACCAGCCCCGGATGATAGATGATGATGCATGTGGAACAGTCGGTGGAATGAGAATTGGCAGGGAAAACCGAAGTACTCAAAGGAATCTTTCCCCAGTGCCAGTTTGTTCACCAAAAATCCCACGTGACCTGACCTGGGATTGAGCTCATGGCCAACGCGTTGGGAGGGCGGTGATTAACCGCCTGGGCTATGGCGCGGCCAATATAAAGCTGTAACCTTAGCATGGTCTATAGACTAGCAGTATGGGGCGCGAACGAATTCTTCTTCTTTTGGCAACACCTGATGCGCTGTAATAGCTGTGCCAGTTAAATCTGGTACACAGTACATGTGTCAGCAACCCTACCTCTGACTCTTTGGGGATAACGTCAGCTGTTACAGGAACGCCCCTCATGCAATGTATGTGATTTTTCCACGACTCTCAGTATTTCGGAGCAGGGATAGCTCAGTCGGTATAGCGACTGGCTACAGGCTGGACGACCGAGCGGTCGGAGTTCGAGTCCCGGTAGGGTCAAGGCTTTTCTTTTCTCCACGTCCTCCAGACCGGTTCTGGGGTCCACCCAACCTCCTATACAATGGATACCGGGGGCTCTTTCCCCGGGAGTAAAGCAGCCTGGGCGTGAAGCTGACCACTCACCTCCAACTAGTGTCGAGGTCAAGAAAATGTGGATCTATACATTCGCTACCCCATGTGCCTTCTTCGCGTAGTGCTTAACTTGATAAGTACAGAGACAACTTTACTTTTACCTCTCAGTAGTTCAGTTCCTGTAGCTTCATAAGATTTCAGGTTCTGACATTTGTAGTTATGAAGGGTAATAACGCCTTATAGTCCGCTGAAAATCAGAAGTTTCGGAGAAACATATTGCTTCTATCTTCAGGGTCGAAGACTAAAGTAAGGATGACAGATCCGCTTGCTACCTCTTTCACGCAATTTTCTTGCTCGTACTTCGTTAATTATGATCTCACACTCTGTTCTTTTCTAATTTAACTCCTCGACACGGCATGCTTATTGGTCCGTTACCTAGCAATGGATGTCCTGTTGTTGAGCCCTCTTGTTTCGGTAATGCGTTTACCGAGCCGTTGCGTATTAATGGGTCTGTGCGTCAAAATGTGATATAAGGCATAGATCCTGGGAAGGTGTGTAAATTTACTTGATCTTTTCATCTGTATAGAGAATAATTAAAAAAAATGGTTTCTGCTTCACGAAGTGTGGTATTTTCAGTGCGATAGACTTGCAAACAATGCATTTTATTTCAAATCAATGAACAGCGAGGTAAATCAGGCATGCTACGTTTCAAAGAAGACTTTGTTATATATTATAGAGCGTAGAGCTGTTACTGAGTAACGCCTTCACAAACAGACAGGTTCCAATCCCAACAGTCAACGCGCAACAGCAGAGGAATTCTCGGAAACGGTGTTTTCTGTGGTCCGCGTCGTTACCGTTGTTATGCAGTGGCACATAAACACGTCTCTGCCGCAACAAATCAAAGCTCAACAATAGAAGAGCTATTGAAAACGGTCTCTTCTACGCGGTCCGTGCCGAGGGGTTATAAGCGGGGCGAAGTTTAGAACTTAGTTCAATTGTAGAATATTCGCCGGAGAGTAAGTTCGTAAATTGGAAAGCTGAAGAATCTCCACTGTTAGAAGCCGTTACTAGGGAACGACTATTGAAGAGACAGCAGATTGAAAAGACTTAGCCGTTGCTGTAGTGATTTATAAAATGTGGACATCATCGGTGGCGCTGTAATTAAGTGCAGTCAGGAATCGTGTGTTAAATTGGTCAGTCCTATCAGGAATCCAAAACGCCATCTGTCGTCACTCAAAATCGTGTCAATATGGTTAAAGTCAGGAGGAGCCTTATACCTTCCCATTCTTGCTGTGTTATATTACCTGTATTAAGCAGCAACCATCCCGTAGAACGCCTCAACTTTTTTTTTGGAACAGTTAAACCCTTTAAAGAATAGTCTTAATTATATCTACCGTCTCATTTGACATTAAATCTCTGCATTTTGGTCAAACTTGGTAATTTTTTCATAAATGTATCTTAAATAGACGTCGATTATTTCCCTAAATAGCATTATTCTGTTAGTATTTGTAACGGAAGTGCATTATGTTTTCTGTAGGGTAAGAAATGAATATTTAATTATTATTCGGAATTATTTCATGCATTAATACATGTGGAGGTGGGGTCTTATACCTCTACTGTAGCCCTGCGAGTCGTAGGAGGCGGCGCAAGGGGAATTCTCAAATCTGAGACAGTGAAATGTGGGACTCGAACCCAAGAATAACTGCGCTGTCGAGGACCAGCAGAAATTATAAACGACAGACCCGTCCTTTCGTCAGAGAGAGCTCCTGACATCAACAAACACGCGAGTGTCTGACAGTAATAAAATCTGGCCATAATCTCCAGATGGTTTCTTTATTTCAAGACAGACTGGCCGACTGACCGTCGGTCGTAACATAGACTCAGACTCATGCTTCGATGGGTCCAATTGAAATTTTTTATTTCCACAGAAGTGTGAATAAACTTTAAAACGAAGCGAACACAGCTTTTCTCCACGCTCCGTCCTTCTTCCCATTTATTGGCGAATATTGGATGTGCTAGTTTATAATTCGCATTAAAAAAACGAATCGTCTCATATAGACGATAATTGCTAAGTGGAATGATCGATAAAACTGCACAATAAATAGCTCCACAATCTCTACTACTCGCCAAGTTATGACAAGATTAGTGTCATGAGACGGGACGGCTTACTAATATGACGGAGGGAGATTAGAAATGCATACGAAGTTGCATTTAGAAAATCTGAAAAGAAGAGCCAGCTTCATACTTACAGGCGTAAATGGATGGGTAATATTAAGACTGATCTTAAAGGAACAGCGTAGGATGGTGTGGACTGGATTCATCTGGCTTGGGATCTGGTCCAGATGAATGCTCATTTGGGTTCCAGAAATGGTAGGAATTTATCGACCAGTAAATCGACTCTTCGTTTCTCAAAAATGCCTCTATGGGGTTAGTTGGTTAATTTGCCATTTGGACAGTCAGATATTCGTTTGGTCAGTTCCTCGGTAAATTATTTGGTCGGTTCACCAGTCGTGAGGTAGTGCATCAGTAAGAGATCTCAGTCAAGAATCATCTTTAGAGTAAACAGTGAAGCTGTTACATTTTTACTGTTGCCACGAACGTTCAGACGAGCAGAGGGCGAAATGAGGATTTTATTTGTGTGAGTGTATAGGCCTCACCGCGTTCGATTGGGAGCAGTGCGATACGATGTTTACATTGGCACCAAAAGGAGGAGATCAAAGTACCACACTTAAGTTTATGTAATTACTGTTAGCTGTAGACAACAGTAAAGCGCCCTGTAAAAAAGAAACATAAATTTAAGTTCCGTGAGTACGAAATTCACAGGTTCATTATCCAGAACAGGGGTAGACAAAGTACGACCTGCGAAGTAAAATGCAATTCTACTCAATTTGGTTTCCAAATTATTAAAACCGCAACTCCTAACATTTTATTTTCATTATAATAAAACTACTTCAAGATCCATGAAGATGTCAGAAGGAGCACAGTGAAAAGTGAAATGACAAATACGTAAACATATTAGAAATTAGAAATTTATTAAAATGTATTAGCACTGAATATATTCTATAACACTAAGCACAATAGATCACTGTAGGTCGCGGTGCAAGGGCCGAGAAGGCCCATCCCTTATACATTCATTCTATAACACTGAAAGAGTAAATAGATTGAAAAGTACTCAGTAATAAATCTACCGGACAAATTCGAGTAAAATAATTAATAAAAGTATGAACATGATAAATAAGTGAACAGTAAACAGCACAGGAGTTAACGCCACTGAGCGTAGCTCACTCACGCGCCAATTCATAGTGCACATATGCAGTACATTTATTGCAGACATTGCAGATTATGTATAATTAATGTGGTAAACAATTAATAAATCTGGGCTAGTACATCTCTTTTCGTCTGCAGTGTCTGGAATGCTTGTTTCATTTACATGAACTTCTGTATAGTATATTTATAGGAAGACTAGACTTTGTAAATTTCTTTTAATTTCAGTTTAGTTTCGGTTATTGGAAGTGACACTAGTGGACCAAATTAACGCTACGTGTATATTTGGCGCTTAGCTTACGAAATCGTTTGAGAACCACATACGAGTATAAATAAATAAATAAATA
>NW_019738964.1:543419-561664 GCF_002891405.2 Cryptotermes secundus
AAGGAGAAAGCTCTAGATCGCATTGAGTGGAAGAATTGTTTTGGAAGAGACTGTGGACCTGTCGTCTGACAGATTACTGATAATGATGATGATGATGATGATATACATACACACATAAGTCTCATTCGATCAACTTTTGTTGACATTTTAACCAGTCACCTAATTTACGTATTTGAAATATGCATTCCTCTTAAGCACTTTGACGGTTAAATACTACATGTATCGTAGAAATTGTATTCGATTTGTCATTTTAGTCACCTGAAGTTCTTACTCCGCAGCTTGCGTTGTGTCGGGTTGCACGTGAACCCCCCCCCCCTAAAGTAAAGATCGTGGTTTCGATAAAGTGCTGCCTCGTCAGGGCCCTCTCAAAACATGGGGGGGGGGCAGTGATGAGCAGCGGTGGAAACTTGTTGAAAGTTCTCCTCCACAATAAGGAAATTTGGTCCACCAGTAATCTGACATGAAATCAACCGAGTTTGAACCAGAGGTTTCGCTGTGACCTGCAAGCGTCTAACCGCCTTAACAACGACATGGCAGCAGTTAAAGACTATAATAGATTAGGTTATATTTTGTAAGTATATGCGACCCCATTCACAGATTTGGTCGAATGATGTATGTCACTTCTATTGTAGAGGCAGCCCTAATAATACACATGTGCTATTATTATTTGTTTCAATTCAGGTCAGTATTATCGCTTACGGACCTGTGTAGAATTTGGACTTACCCCACCATATATTAACCGAAACAAATGGTGTCTTACAAAAAATCAGTAAGTTAAACCCCTATATTGTGTGTGTGCGTTTTTATGTGTTTGTGTACAGGCAGAGGCCCTGCGACGAGCTGATCACCCACCCAAGGAGTCCTACCGAACATGTAAGATCTAGAAAAACCGAAGTGAACGGAGAAGTTCATGGAGGTAGGCCGAGGCCCGCTGGGGCTGTAGTGCCAAGGAAAAAAAAAAAAGACATAACGCCATGTAGACGTATAAGGGAATGGAGGTGTAGCTCCACACAGTCTTAGTTTAGGAAGAAGATGGTTAGGGTTCAGTTTCATGACCTGGTCATTTTATCGTAGAGGAGAGTAACCCCGATACGCTTTGGGCAGGAGGCTGGGTAAGTTTACCTTTGCCGAATCGAAACCCGATTACTATGTTTCCCAGCCTGAAGCGTAAACACGATGATGACTGAGCTATTCTGGATTATGTAAGAAAATCGTTACTGTAACAGAACGCCTATTGAGTGTGGACCATCGGAAGCGTTGTATTAACTTGGTGCTCTCACTCTCATGTAGCTTATGCATCACACATAGCAGGAGCCGATAAATACTTGTACAACACGCGTGTGGCACCCACAGAGAACTCGCCTGTCCTTCCTGTTACTTGCTTGTACTCAAACAGAACAATACACTGGCAGAAATGAAAGAAATGACAATTTGACTAGAGTGCAGTTTTCGTGGTGACTAGTACATGAATTTATTGTGTACATTTACTCTACCTACAAGTGGATATGAGAGTGCCATTCCAGAATCGGTTCTTTGGGGTTTAACAGCTTGAGACTTATGAGATTCAATCCGTATTAGGTTAATGACAGCCGGTCACGGTAGCCGAGCGGTCTAAGGCATGTACTGTCTTCGCTTGCTTGGAAACCGGGATCGTGGGTTCGAATCCCACTCAGGGCATGGATGTTTGTGTGCGTTTTTCTGTGTTTGTATACACTTAGAGGCCTTGCGACGAGCTGGTCACCCGCCCAAGGAGTCCTACCGAATGTGTAAGATCTAGAAAAACCGAAGTGAACGGAGAAGTTCATGGAGGTAGGCCTAGGCCCACTGGGCCTGTCATGCCCCCCCAAAAAATTGGGTTAATTACAATTTTTGTATTTTCTGTTTCTTCTATATTCATAGGTTGGGCAACGCTACGCATTCACCGGCCTTAAACCCACCTCTCCGAATTCTCCTTGTATTTCTGTTACTGTCAGTCATGTATGCTTAGAGTTCAGTGTTGCCTATTTTTCTGTTGACCCATTATCTCAGAACGGTTTTTGTGTGTACTGATGTGAAGTGTCCTATTCCACTACATTACCGATTTCAAGTAAAAGTGAATTATTGTGTAAGATTTGAGTTTTTCACGGCGTACCTATGAAGGCACAGTCTTCTGGGATGTGCCGCCGTGTAGATATTGTGTTAACCGACATTTCGGAGGAACGTATCGCCTCCAGTCTGTTGCACCTGCTCACGCTGGTTCGCTCGCGGATTTCTTCTTGTCTTCTACCCTGAAGATGGAGGCGACACGTTCCTCCGAAACGTCGGTTAACACAATATCTACACGGCGCCATATCCCCAAAGACTGCTTTCTTCAATAAATTATTAATAAAGTTATTTTCCAAAATGCTCTGACACTACGAAGCTGTTAAATTAGTGTCCTCTCCTAGCTGGTCTCTCCGAAAGGAGGCCGCAGCAGTTATAAAAGCAGTTGCTCCCTCATATTCCAAACTGTACCCATGAGATGGAAGGCGATATTGAAGTTGCAGTGGCGATCCAGCCACATTAGTTGCCAGTAATAATGTGACAAGACTTTAACATCACGGTAATAGTTAGGAAATTGTACTTAAACGAAAGGGAAACCGACTTTAAAATGTAGAATGATGACTTATTCCCCAGTTTCTACACTACAGATACTGTCCTTTTGTTTTAGATGAGAAGATGTTAGCTCCGAGAGTAACCATATATTTAGGCTGAGGTACATATGAATAATACTTTCAGAAATCTTCTGAATGTTTCTCTGAAAACTATACTGAATTTTATTATTAATTTATTCACTCATGTTTGCTGTACTGAAGTGCTTGATATTAATTTTATTTACTTATGACACAATTGAGCACTGCTCATCTGCTTGTGTCCCCCCATTCACACTGCATGGGGGCATTAAAAAAACATAGACATTGTTTCTGTTCAGTCTTTTTTACTGAAACAATTATGGCAATGATTGCTTCCATTATCAGTGATATATATATACCGAAATGCTTACTTTCGGTTTCGAGCTTATGTTCCCTTAGGCTATTCTAATAAAGTTGTCCTTGTGCTTATCTAATTAAACACTAAGACATGAACGTGTATGGGGGAGTGGATGTATAGCTCCACACTTTTCTTGACCTCGGCACTAGTTGGAGGTGAGTGATCAGGTTCACGCCCCGGCAGTTTTACCCCCGGGGAAAGAGCCCTCGTCCCCATTAAACATGAGGTTAGGTGGACCCAACAGTGGGGCTGGAAGAGGTGGAGAATACCCTATTGGGACTCAACTTCGACCCTTCGGTCGTCCATCCCGTAGGCATTCGCTAAACCGACTACGCTATCCCGGATCCTTGGCTGTTCTGATAAGAAAAAAAAAAGAGAAGAGGCAGATCAGACTGTCATTGGATATCAATTTTGTACCCTCATATGTATAATGATGTGTTGGTATTTGTAAAAAAGTATCACAAACTCTTGCTTCCGTTTAAAAGGCTAAAGATATAATTGAAAGTATTTAGATATCCAACATAGATGTAGCTTTACACAGAATATGTCCATACACTGGCAGAATCATCTGACAAATTCAATTTGAATTCAATCCGTCTTTTTTTTTTCGTCTGAATTAATTCTACTGCCACATGCAGGTCGGGTGACACGAAGGGGTGGGAACGGGGAACTAGTGCGCCTTTGTTTAACGATAGTCGACATAGCTAATGAAAGGGCGAAGTAATCAACGCAGAGAAAAGGTCCATGTGTTTTATCGGATGAATTCTCTCTGAATTGTACTGCCGTAGTGAAACATAGGTACACATGCATGTGATTAGCAGCCTCATCTATTGCTTACGTAAAGGCTTACTTTTTATTAATTTGTGTGTTCTTGGAGCTGCTGGTCGTGTCAAGCCTCGGCCTACTTTAAAACCTTTGACTTCCTTAATCCTATTCAGGAGAGTGGTAGAGCTGTTAGGTCGGTGATCAGCCATTCGAAAGACAAGCAAGCGGACTGACGTCAAAGCCCTGAGAGAGATTCGAACCTGCAAACCGAATGTTTTCTAAAGGTGCTTCAGATGCTGGCATCTTCAGACTCCCATGCAACTGTGATATGCGAAATTTTAATATTTACTTTAATTAATTCAATCCCAGGCACTCCATGTGGGATCTATTGTGGACAGATTGACAATGGAATTTTTTTTCTTTCCAATCAGCTGGGCCAGTCTTGCCAATTATCATTCTACCAATGCTCCAAACTCATTTTTCATCCACACGCGCTATAATGTGCCGCAGTACCAAGCGCCTCCATTTTACTCTAGTTTTACCGCAATGGAAACTACTTTAGTTAATGCAAAACTGTAATCTTTTTCTTGTTGGCTGTTCTTGCTTGTTGCAGAGATGAACTGTGGGTCCAGAACAACAAGAAATTTGTATATCGTTTGGCTCAAATTTGGAAAGTTAGAAGCAGGAAACAAAGAACTGATGTTGGCAAATATTCCTTTGTAAATAGGGCCATGAAGGATTGGAACAGTTTACCTGCAGGCATACTAGCGTCTTTCCCCTGTAAACTAAACACTTTTAGAAAGAGGGTTAGGAAAGCTGTTGCAAGTACAGAGGCCTTAGGCACAGTTTGAATGGAAGCAAGTGAAGTAATGTGAAGTGTCCTTGTTCGAGTGCAATGTTTGGATTTGCACTGTGCGTACCTTGTTTTCTGTATTATTAAATCCAGGATTTCCATGACAAAAACTGCATTTAGCAGGAAGAAGAATCTTTTTACCAGCAAATTGGACTTGTCGTCTGACAGATTACTGATGATGATGATTTACAGTTATTGACAATCTGAAATATACATTTCTTGAAGCCAATATGCTGACTAGTGTGCAGATTTACAGCTTAATTAATGCACACCTTACATGACGTGAGTGGGCGACATCCATCGATGTTCACCTCATAGCCATAGGTCTTGCGGTGATTTGCGTTTTAGACGTCTGTTAATCGGTGGCACTAATAAGGGACGAATAAGTGGGTTGTCGTGTTCTTTAAGTTTGTTGACGTAGGCAAAGCTGTGTTGGCGGATAACTTCCGTGACTTGCTGTATTTTGAGATCAGTATGTAGAGTTCGGTTTGAGATGTACCAGGATGCAGCGGTTATGGTTCTTAGGATTTTTGATTGTGAGCGTTGGATGATGTCGACTGTAGATTTGAATGCGGATCTCCATAGTTGGATGCCATATGTCCATATTGGCCTTATAACTGTTTTGTAGATGAGTAGTTTGTTTGAAAGGGAGAGGTTGGACTTTCTGCCAAGCAGCCACTTGAGCTCTGCAGCTTTGACGTCCATCTGCTTGCGTTTCTTGAGAATATGTGGACGCCAAGTAAGTTTGCTATCTAGGGTGATCCCGAGATGGACTTAAATTTGAGGAAGAAACTAGTGAAATGCTACATTTGGAGCATCGCCTTGAATGGGGCTGAAACTTGGACACTTAGGGCAGTAGATCAGAAACACCTGGAAAGCCTCGAAATGTGGTGTTGGAGAAGGATGGAGAAGATCAGTTGCACCGGTTATTTGAGAAATGAAGAAGTGTTAGTTAGAGTCAGAGAGTAGAGGAATATCCTACACGAAATAAGAAAACGGAAGGCTAATTGGATTGGTCATGTTTTACGCAGAAACTGCCTTCTAAAAGAAGTTATTGAAGGAAAGATAGAGGGGCGGATAGAAGTGACCAGAAGACGAGGAAGAAGACGTAAGAAGATGCTGGATGACCTTGGGGACAGAAGAGGATATTTTCATTTGAAGGAGAAAGCTCTAGATCGCATCAAGTGGAGGAACTGTTTTGGAAGAGACTGTGGACCTGTCGTCTTGACAGATTACTGATAAATGAATGAATTTTGTTTTCTATTGTTCCCTTATGTTATAGACTCTACTTGTCTGTATCAGTGCAAGTTCTACTGCCATCGGGTGAACACCAAATTGCAGTAAATAATAATATAACTGACTGCTTAGATATTGGCCTTTTCAGTTAGTTGCCTCTACAGAAATATGAATTATATTAAATTAACTTAAGTATTCTGATACGCTTCATCGAATTTTTCTGATATTCCAATATGAAGTAGTGGCTTATTTAAAGCAAGCTCTTGCGAAATTGTTGTGTATTGAGACGCCGAGTGTTGCATCGCCAACGGATACACATTGTTTTCTCTCTTCTGTTTTTGCCGCATTTGTTGGCCTGCTCGACGGTTTGGACATATTGCTAGATTGAATAACCTCATTTAAAACCTGACGTCCTTATTTTCATTTCTATATCTCTATACGAAATGTAATAAGTATTCCTTTTGAATGCTAAAATATTCCTCATTCCAAGATCACACGGTTAGCTAGCGCGGTCAGCGGTCCTACCTTTGCGTACTATTACAGGTTTTTATCAGTAGCGGAGAAAAATGTAATGTACAGTCGTCTGCAATTTTAAATATTAACCCTTCATTTGCATGAACAGCCCAGAAGAGTAGAGTGGCCTCCCCTTCCCCCCCTTTTCTCCTGTATCCATCCCTGTTACATAAACATTCATTCCTAGGGTATACAGCGAAATTTCCTCTACAGGAATACGGAAAAGTTCAAAGCCTGGTTTTGATGTGATGCACCCTAAAATGGCCTCATATGACTTCACTTAGAATGGATACAGAAGATCAGCTACGAGCGTATATGTAGACACTGTAATATTTTGAAATATTTTACTCCGCATTTTGGAAGTGTAAATATATTAGTGTCCCTGACAGAAATATTCTGCCTGTATAAATTGTGTTCAGCAGAAAAATTATACGCCCTCGAGTACACTTACTGGACTGTAGTGTTTCTTCTGTGTTGTAAAAATACACATCACCATTTATCTTAATCCGAAAGACATGAATCATACTGGATTAAAATACGAGATTGTCGTAGCTGATTGCTTGAACGGGTAATTCATTTTCATTCGTCTGTCCACAGCATCGGAAATGTTGGTTGACGGCGGCACCCAGCAACAGCTCTACCAAATTTTATTTATAGTTTAAGGAGACGAAAGGTCTTATTATGTGTTCAGTATTTCATACGACAATTACAAATTGTATTGGAGGGTAACTTAGTGCAAACGACTAGAAATTCACTATCGTTATGTACATAGAAGTTAAATGGGCATGCTAGAATGCATTTACCAGCCGCAATTTACTCTACAGATTTCGCGGTGCGCTATTCCGTTATCAGATCTATCTTTTGTACGAATCGTTTTACTGCAGTGTATTAATGGCACTACAGTTTGATGAATAAATTTGAATAGATGATAAGAAAAAGTGCCCTATATTCATATGCCTAATATATTATCCAGGGGCGGGGTTTTCTGGACAGTCGTGTACCTTCGGGTTGCATAAATGCATGGAATTCCTTGACCAGCCACCAAACTCAAAGAAAATCTAATTCCACGACTTTAGTTTGGGTCAGTGTTTAAATCCACGGTTGAATGTGAGTCAGTCCTGTATTTTAATGCAGTAGTTTGAATTAGAAGTCACATGTATATATACATATGTGTTAGGAACATTAAGGTAATGTAAAGTTGTCCCCTGTGCTTAACTATCTAAGCACTACGCCATGAAGGCGTATGGTGGAGTGGATATATAGATCCACATTTTCTTGACCTCTGCACTAACCGTGAGTGAGTGGTCAGTTTCACGCACTTGCTGTTTACCCCCCCCCCCCCCAGAAAGAACNCCCATTGGATAGGAAGCTGGATGGGCCCCAGAGCCGGTCAGGACGATGTGAAGAAGAAAAAATTTTTGCCCCTACCGGAACTCGAACTCCCACCCCTCGGCCATCGAACCCGTAGCCAGTCCGTATACCACCTGAGTTATCCCGGCTCCTTATGTTAGGAACAGTTTATGTTCCATTTCCCGAGTGTAGTAATGCATTTAACTTTACTCGAGTTCGCACGTGTAAAACGTACACAAATCCAGTGCCGTGGTTTTGGAAATCTCATGCGAAACGCGGCCAGCAGTTTGTTTCCGGAACATCTGCACTGAGTGCACATGTTACAAGTTCAGACACTTATAGTTCAGCAGGAGCCTCTTCCTGCCCTCACCCCTCCTTATCCACAGGTCCTCATTGAAATGTCAGATATTTTTACTTAGTACCTCATAATTTCCCGTCATAGCCGCAAAACCCCGCCGAACCTACCAGCTCTCAACATAAATATGTCTTCCTGTAAGTCTATAGACGCTTTTTCAAAAAATGTAGCAGTTTCTTTTTCTAGTCGTAGTGTTGAATTTGTCTAGATGAGCATGTCGGCAGCGCCACTTTTGTTGTCACGATAATATGTCGTAGCTTACAGGAAACGTTGTGTGTGTGTTTATATATATATATATATATACACATTTTAAACATTTGATCTATTACTTAACACTAAACTGCTGAAACCAAAATAAACCAAATTCGGATGGTTAACTAAAGATAATCGCAGAGAGTAAATATGCCTTTGCCCGTGTATGTAAATGCTACGGTGGTCTCGGTTGGAATTAAAGCTCCACGCTTTCCAAATCTTGCAACTCACTGGATCTGAATGGTTATTTTCAGCAACCAGTCTCGTCACCATAAAGAAAACAACCATCAGTAACCATTAGAAAGGTTCAGTGGGACCGAGGGTCCATCTGTGGAGATTTTATATTGTCGAATCTAATTAACAAATAATATTATAGAAATGTTACGTTCACCAACATCATTGATAAGCTGTTTTGACTGTTCCAAAAGAAATTATCGAAGGAAAGATAGATGGGCGGATAGAAGTGACAAGAAGACGTAAGAAGATGCTGGATGACCTTGGGGACAGAAGAGGATACTGTCATTTGAAGGAGAAAGCTCTAGATCGCATTAAGTGGAGGAATTGTTTTGGAAGAGACTGTGGACCTGTCGTCTTGACAGATTACTGATGATGATGAAATAAACGTCTTAAATCGCAGTGGGAACTACATTTTCCACCTGTTTTAGTGTTCGAGAAGTCATACTTCACTCGCAGAGTTTATTTACGGCCTCTTATGATTCTCAGGATAAACAACGATTATTTTCTAAAGAACGTTGGGCGATTTGTTGTAAGTAATGGAAAAGCAACCCGTTTTCTCCAAGGTGGAAGTGTAATTCAGAAGGAATTCACGCTTTAAAAAGATAAATTTAACTGGTTCTTTCCTTGGAAGTTCAACAGGATTACCAACGGAAACCATGCAACCGGATGCTCATCGGCAATCGGGATTCCGTGTTTTATTAGGCACGTGTGCAGTATGAGTTGATTTTTTTCCCCTTGGCACTACAGCCCCAGTGGGCCTAGGCCTACCTCCATGAACTTCTCCGTTCACTTCGGTTTTTCTAGATCTTACACATTCAGTAGGACTCCTTGGGCGGGTGATCAGCTCGTCGCAAGGCCTCTACCTGTACACAAACACAGAAAGACGCACACACACAAACTAAACATCCTGCCCTGAGTGGGATTCGAACCCACGATCCCGGTTTCCAAGCGAGTGAAGACAGTACATGCCTTAGACCGTTCGGCTACCGTGACCGGCGTATGAGTTGATTACTTACGTAATATTCAGATGAACTTCAAGGAGTAAACCTGAATATGGACATCACTTAAAGCTATTATACGTTGCATTATTTGTTAATGCGATTCATTACATTTTATCAGGAGTTCGGTTTATATGTAAGAGGATTGCAGTAAATAAGAAACTCCGATGGGTACGTGACAACTACAACGTATTTTAATTTTACATCTTAGTATTTCCATTTAGGGAATGCAACCTAACCGAAAAGCGCCCGAATACCAATTAGTATTCAGCGACGTCGTTAGGTAAAATTAAATATAGATTTTCTCAAATCGTACTACTTTTATGTCTCTCTCGACGCCATATAACTTCAGCAGCAGCATCATAAATTTCCAGGATTTCCAAGAAACATTCGCTTTATTTACTTGAAGTCTGAGCAGAAATGTTTTGCTTTTGCGCTTCGTTCTAAAATGTCAATGCCGTAGAAGTTGTCCATACAAAAATATATTTAAAGCTATTGTATGAAACAGATCTGCAAAATTTCCATTTCGTGCGGCAGCGCTGATGACTTTATGAATAATATGGACATGTAAATAAGAATGCGGCTGAATGTTCATTTCAAGGTCTATTTTCAGTATTCTACATGACCGTGCGTGTTGCAACGAAATTTATTGTCTTGTTACAGTTAACATAAGAAAATATCAGTCCCTGTCATGTAAGTGCACTTATCCTAACATGAGACCTTGTAAGGCGGCTGGCGTTACATCTGTGAGCACTAATGAGTGAAAGACTGATTCGTATCAGTTTAAGATACACTACGTCATGGAGGTGGGTTCGTCCGTTTCCTAAGGGGGCAATTCAAAGGCGGCTCTCAAATTTTTCTTTCCATCTCATTTGTGTTCAGCCCTTTTTATGCCTCGTCCGCACGGTTCTGCAGCCAGATATTCATTCGACCTCATTGGTTGTCTTTGGATGCTGAATACCAACCACAGCGTCCCAACATCCATCATACCGGTGTGCCACGTCCCTTTATGTCTACAACAGTTCTCACCTTCCTCTTGTTCTAGGGGTACTTAAGTTCCCTGCAACTTTATACATATGTTCGCGCCGTGCCAGAAGAGATGTCTCCTGTCTCCGTGGTGTTGTATCACGGTTCCTGCGTGACTCCCAACTCAAGAGATGAAGCTCGAGTGGACCGTTGTCCCTGCCCCCATATGTAAGACCCGGCGCGGAGCGTATGTACCTATAATGCCCCATTTAGGGACAAGATGGCGTAGATAGTCTAAAAATCGTATGGCCGTTGATTTGGCATTGCCGTTTGACACTTCACCGCTGATAGAAAGCTGCGATGGAATCAACTTCAGCGCCCCTCCCCGAAACTGTTAAGGCCTATGTGTGTATGTATTCATGCAGATACATATGTGTTTGTCGACAAGGCCCAAAGGTGGATCCATGGGTTGCTGGTCCAATGGCAGAAGTATGAAGTTACTCCTCACCCATGGTGTAGGACTGACGTTATCAGTGGCATCTCTGTGGTATCTGTACTTGACAGAGTTCCCCAAGTCGCAGAAAGCGAAAGTATTTGCTGCTTTACACAAATAGTGGGTTGCCCATGGACCGGGATCACTCCCTCGCATGTAATACAGACCTATCCGTTTTAATGGTTCTGTATGTGAGACTGTGGTACAAACTGATACTGTTAAATTGTCTGTTTCGTGGAGAGCAGAGCCCAGTATTAGTTCTGGTGATAAAATTCCATATATTGGACTTGTAGCACAGTATCCAGAGCTGTCACAGTGTAGTAGCCTTCCTGGACGTGGCGAAGGCGTGTGACAACATTGCGATGCGTAGCCACTCTGAATTTCACAAATTCGTTTGAATTTCACAAATTTGGTCTAATTCCACAAATTCGGTTTAATTTAAAAATATTCTGTCGAACTTCACAAATTCGGGAACACATTTCACCAGTGGGATCGTTGGGGGTAAGCTTGGAGCTTCTTCGTGTTGGCCATTTCCTTACACTTCCGTGTAATGTACATTCCACACTTTTCAAGAGAACGGCGTGCCAAAATGAACGGTATTAATTGTGACATTGTTTTGGCTGGACCATTTGTTCCTAAAATACTCCATTGACGTTGCAATATATATATTGCAGTTTCCGGAGATGGTTTCACTAGAACGCGGTCTATAAATCGCTATAAATCATCTGCCACACAGGTGCAACATTCTCCTACTGAGCCCATTTTTTTATATTGCCATCGCAGTGCCACCAGCATATTCACGGCCGAAATTGACGCCATTGTTTCTAATTCTCAACAGCTTCAGCGATTTCACCTTCTTCCTTATGTGCTTTGCAGAGTCTCTGTGGGCATACGTCGGAACATCCGGTTGTTTTGAAGGTTCTGCAACAACGGAAGAAAGTCTGTACTTTCTATTGCCTTGTGACACGAGTCTAACTTGGAATAACGCCGTACGTCCAACTGTAAGAAGCCGCTCTGCTTCTGTTTTCAACATTACATTGATTGCTTGATAGTTATATCATGGCACCGACTGGCTACACCCGTTCACGTTCACTGCTTACAGAGCCGGCACCCGCTTGTATCCAGTGCTGTAAATATTCTTACTGCATGCCCATTTTAGGATGAAGACCGACACATTTTATTGTCACGGTATGTTTCGAGGAATCCTTATGTGTCGACCGTTGTGACATGCGCACACATCATTAAGATATGTCATGTTTAATTTGGGCACGCGGTAGCGTAGTTGATTGAGCCACAGTGATACACTATGATACCTTGGCTACAGGACGACAGTTGGAACCGAGCCTTCATACTCGTACAAGACAGTTGGAACCCGGACGAGACGTCGCAGAAGCCACGTGATACCACAAGCGATAATACGTGTATGGTGTGTAAGAGCGAATGTCCAATAAAGATTCACTGAATCCGAGACCCACATGAATTTATTTGTCGCGTGACACACCCAACCTGTGACAATATGTTTTACCTATCGGAAATAATAGCTTATGTGAACAATATGACCCTGTTATGTTGTATTGAAGCATCTTGCTACACTGTACATTCCACTTTTAGGATACTCACTTCACCGTCTCTGTACAGCTCCGTCCATACATTGAATTCGCTTTTCTTATTATTTATTTTGCACTACATGTTTCGGCCTAAATGACCATCATCAGATGTATAATATTGTACACGAAAACTGCTGCTCTGCCCTTACGCTATGAGCACTTTGCATTACTTGTCAAATGCAAACTACACCATGTTCAGAGTGCAGGCTGATTGGACGAACCCTGATTTCACCGTCGGCAACTTCCTGCGAAAGCGATGCGTCACCTACCGAGAAAAATGCCTGCGGACGTTCGGAACCAGTAGCACACATTGTTTACTTCTTTCGTTAATTATTAATCAAATATAGTAATTAATATTGCACTCACCATCATAGAAGATTCTCAGAACCTCTGCCCATCGCTGTGAGACATGCCTAAATTCATTAAAAACAGATTTCGGGAAACTCGTTGCAATTCACGTTTCTGAATGTTGTAAATTGCTTCACGAAAATTCTGTTTTAGAGCCTCAAGGTCATGTGGATTCTTGGCATACACAACATTTTTTAGTTTTCCCCACAAATGAAAATAAGAGAGGTTTACTTCTGGAGATCTAGGGGGCCGCAAACCCATGCTAATAATTCTATCGTCTCCATTTAATTCTCCAAACTCACCCCTGTAATGCTCGGATAGTTTCCTTAGCTGTGTGTGGAGTGGCGCCGTCTTGCGTAAAATAACGGAATCTTTTTTCTGCAGGTGCCAAATTAACGAAAAGTGGATTGAGTATTTCATTAATGTATCGTTGAGCATCAAGAGTTCCTTCATAAAATATCGATCAAATGATACGGTTTGCGCTAATCGCACATCATACGCCTATCATTTGGTCGTAAAGGGGAAGTTGCTTTAGCGCATCAGGATTTCCAGTGCCTGTTGTTTTGTGAGCTAACATATCTCATGCATATGATTGATAAACCGATTACAAAACTTCGCTCTTTTTTCATAATCTATAAGTTTACGCAGTAACTGCCTTCTAAAAGAAGTTATTGAAGGAAAGATAGAGGGGCGGATAAAAATGACCAGAATACGAGGAAGAAGACGTAAGAAGATGCTGGATGACCTTGGGGACAGAAGAGGATACTGTCATTTGAAGGAGAAAGCTCTAGATCGCATTAAGCGGAGAAACTGTTTTGGAAGAGACTGTGGACCTGTCGTCTTGACAGATTACTGATGAATGAATGAATGAATGAATAAATGAAGTTTAATTTCAGGAACAACAGTAATTTTATACGGAAGAATATGCAACAGTGTAGTTGCTGTCCACTCACTGCCTACAGAACCACCACTTTATTGTGCTAAGCGCCGCGATGATTTTCGAGGAGAATTTTCTAATCGATGACAAATGTCATCAAGTTTTTCCTCCGTTAAAACACGATTTTTATACGGCTTTCTGTCAACTAAAATGCCTTGAGTTTTAAATTTCTTCACTAATTTGGAAATTGTATCTCCAGATGGACATGTTTCGAGAAATTTAGGGCGTAATTTTCTCCTGCATGATTTGTATGAGTTGGTTTTCACAGAACAATCATAAATGAAAACTTCTTATTCTAAACTGTATCTCACACGAGCCATAAAAACACAGAACAGATCACAATACAAAGCATCTGTGACACTTGATAGCAAACTGTGACTGACTCATTGATATCACCGCATGAATGACCTTCAGTTTGCCGGCGGATCCTAGAGTGTCTGCCGAGAGGGAGTTCTGAGAAGCTCCCTGGACGATTAATAAGCCTGCACAATGAACAGTCGGTAAACAGCAGAGCAGCAGTTCTCATCTACAGTCTTATACATCTGATGATGGCCAGTTAGGCCGAAACGTGTAGTGGCAAATTAATAATAAGAAGAGTCAAAGAGCCTCGGAGTGTGAGTTGCGCGGAGACGGTGAAGAAGAATCCTAAAATTGGAATATGAACCTGCCCTCTTTTACACTTATTGTCCTCTTCTTTCTTGTGCCTAGTGACAATATGGAGAATCCATGAAGAAGAACTATTTTAATCCTATTTCTGTTGTGAGAGTGTGTAGACCTTGGCGACGTTTACGAACGAGTGACGGTACATCCATGACCCCGAAGTAATTAGCGGAATTATTTTCAGGAAGGCGGTAACATACGAGTAGTACCTCAACCAGTTACGCTACCTCGTGGCCCCCTTTGGGTCAGAGGCTAAACATGCATTACTCTAGCGCAGTCCGCATAGGCATCTCTCTGTCGTTCATTTCGTTTTGTTAAGATATTCTCTCCGTGTTGAAGGTAATTTCCTTTAGTCAATTGCAGTGTTTTTTATAATGATCTCTTCCCAGAAACAAAACAATCACAAAGAGACAAATTTCAGTATCTTCATGTGTAGTCTTTTCTGTCGCATAATTAATTGTTGGTTACTTGAGTCGTACGTGAAACACAAAGATTTCTGTGACTTCCCTGTTTTGCTTAGAAATATATTTAGTAAGAATTGTGAATTTTATATTTGTATGGTCTAGAAATTATAGTTACTCTACAGGTGATCTGTATCCTACTGTACCACAGAAAGTAAATAGGATTTTCCGTAATAACTGACCTGACCATCCTGGTTCAGTGTTTAGTATTCAGGTGGTCCCGAGTTCGAATGTTGGACCAGGGAAGGCTATCCTGACTACATATTTTTATGCTTCCCCTTATTCCTATATAGATAAATGATATGACAGTGCCGCTTCAACTTCCAATTACTCATACGCATCACCCTTCCAGTCTGTGCTATAACGTGTGCATTTGGAACGGCTTCATTCATTGATCTGAGAATCAACCAAAACAACTGGGACATATCCTGATCGCGTTTCAGTATCTTTATAGCGTATCCTAATCTAATTTCCAAACCGAACAGTTTAAGCACAAGTCATATTCGTACATGAAGACCCTACATAAAGAAGCATGTCTCTTCAGAAACTTTGGTTTCCATGTATTCATGAACATAAACATTGCCCTGCATGCAAAGTATAGGATACATAAGAATTCAACATAGTGTTTAGAATGTCCGCGCTATAGTTCAAGCTGTTAGTTGCTGTCTTCCCATCGCGGCGGCCCGTGTTCGACTCGGGTCTGGTCAAGTGGGATTTGTGGTGGACAAAGTGGCGCTGGGGCAGGTTTTCTCAGAGTACTTATGTTTCCCTTGTCAATCTTCATTCCACCAATTGCTCTGCAATCACCCTCACCTATCATCTGGATCTGGTACAGTAGGCCAGAAGTGGCCGCAGTACAAGGGACTTAGTCCCACCCCACTAGAAATAAAAAGAATAGTGTTTAAAAAACAACATTATTGTCCGTTTGAAATTTTGTGAACGGTGCTTTATTTGGCAAAAACGCGATAAGAAACGTAAGTTGAAATAGTCTTTTCTTTCGTATTTTGTGGGCATTTTGATATTTTTTAAATATGCGGAGTGTGTCAGAAGGCATGTGCATTTATGCAACAGGCCTAGCACTAACATAATTATTTTCTTTGTTTCAGGTGAGTGGCTTGGTAGTCAAAGCAAATAGTCCGGGAGCTGCTGCCTAATGTAAGCAACGCACAACCCCATTCCACTTCCTTGCAAACATTACTGTTATTACAGGTTGCGTAATTATATATAGTATGCTGTTTAGGTGAAAAAATCTTAATTTTTTTTCATGTTTATTGATTATAGAGGACAAATCTGTTTAAGATTTGAGATTTTTACGGCGGTGACTATGAAGAAAGCCGTCTTCCGGGATGTGGCACCGTGTAGAAATTGTGTTAACCGACGTTTCGGAGGAACGTTGGTTAACACAATTTCTACACGGTGCCACATCCCAGAAGACGGCTTTCTTCAAATCTATTTAAATTTTCGAATAATTTTATACTTAAATTTAAATATTCGTACACTAACAATACTACGGAGACGGGCTAATTGGATGTAGCGCCGTGTAGATACTAGCATTTTGGAAGAATTTTCTGCCCCCCATCGTCAGTGTGGACACTTTAGTATATATATGTAACAAATTCCAAAAGTCCTATGCCAGGAGAATGTTCATCCCAGTGAGAATCTCGAGCATAAAAATAAAATTGTAATGATTTTTGGAAATATTTTTCATCATCATATTCGTGTTGGAATTCTGAAATAAAATTTACATATTTGTTAATTTCTAAATCCTAATTCATTACAATACTTGAAATATATTCACGTCGTTTTCAAGTTCACTTCTTCAAATTTTAACAAATCTTATATAGAATGTTAAATAGTGCTGTTGAAATCGTTACATGATTATACAGAACGGCGAATATTCTTATATTAGCCAGATTAATTGCCAGATAATTTGTGGAATCACTGAAAATTCTCTTGAACCGAAATGAAAACTTAGGAATTGACATAGTTCACAGTCATATTACATTCATGTAAAGTTTCATGATAGTCTTGAAGTCGGTTTTGAAGTGTTTAAAGTGTACTTTCACAAGAGGAGCAGGGATATCACAGTCGGTATAGCGACGGGCTACGGTACAATCAAGAATTCTCTCTTCTCCACGTCGTCCAGACCGAGTGTGGGGGCAACTCAGCCTCCTACCCAAAGAGTACCGGGGCCCCTTCCGTGGGGTAAGGCGGCCGGGGCGTGAAGCTGACCGCTCACCTCCAACTAGTGCCGAGGTCAAGCAACTGTGTATATGCCTTCATGGCTTAGTGCTTAATTAGTTAAGCACAGGGACAACTTTACATTTGGATAGACTTGGAAGGATTCAGATGGATGAAGTCCAAAATAAGCCAACAGAAGTACAACCTTACATTTGTTTACTATCACAAGAACGTGTTGTTAAATGGAAGTTAGGAAACACGGAAGGTGACAAAAATTCTTAAGCCGGGTATCGATTGCGCGCTTTGCATCGCAAAGTCGATACCATGTTGCCGCGCGTGTCAAGCCAAATCGGAGCGGTTCTTTGTTCCGCGGCAAAGGGATTTCAGTGTGCTATGCTCTTTCAGTTGAGATGGTCTTGTTGCGTATCGGTGTTTCTTTCGCGGCAAAATGGAGAATGAAAACTTCTAGCTCTCAAAACGGTTTATAAGTCTAAATAAGTATTGTCACTTCAAGGAATGCTAATTACCATAACAAAAGTACGAGTATACTCGAGGACGCATGGAAAGACATAGGTGACGAAATGAAAAGTCATTTGATGATTTAAAAAAGATGACACTTTTATTGGCTTCATACAAAAGAGTGGTTTGAAAACACTGACAAAGCTAATGAACACCATATATGAAAGTGGAGAGTGGCCCAAGGACTTTACAGAAGTTACAATGATTGTATTAAAGAAAAAGACAAAGCTACAAAATGCAGCGACCATCGCACAATAAGCCTTATTGCACATACAGCAAAGATAATAGCAAAGATACTTAAAAGAAGAATTGAAAGGAAAATAGAGGATGTACTTGGAGAAGATCAGTTTGGATTTAGAAGAGGAAAAGGAACCAGGGATGCAATTGGGATGATGAGAATTATAGCGGAACGAACTTTGGAGATAGATGAAGAACTGTGTGTTTGCTTCATAGACTGGCAGAAGGCATTTGACCGGGTAAACTGGACCAAATTAATGCAGATCCT
>NW_019738964.1:562245-728900 GCF_002891405.2 Cryptotermes secundus
AAGAAGACGTAAGAAGATGCTGGATGACCTTGGGGACAGAAGAGGATACTGTCATTTGAAGGAGAAAGCTCTAGATCGCATTAAGTGGAGGAATTGTTTTGAAAGAGACTGTGGACCTGTCGTCTTGACAGATTACTGATGATGATGATGATACAAAAGGGAAAACCATCCTCCCCCTCGCAGTAATCGCTTTTCGAAATTGGGTATGTATTTTTTTCACTCTTGGCTCTATCAATGAAGTTATATGTTCGAAATCGTTAATGACATTCGCGTAAAAACTGTAACGGTATCTTCCACTAATTCAATGTCATATCTAGCATAAGTCTATTTCCGTATTGCATTCGCTGACGATACAATTCCTTCATCCACCAACGCACTTTTCGTTTCGGTTTTTTTTTTCTTCGATAACACTGAACATCAACACAAAGGCAGCCCCTGCACCTGCAGTATTCATGGTGATCTCGCGAGAACTGAGAAAGAGCGGCTGCCGCTCTTCGATGCTGGACACGAACACGGTAAACAAACCAACGAATTTTCCGCGCACGAACAGCTGAGCGCGGCAGCCCCACGCAAGCCATACCCAGCCGTATGCGCTTCACATCTGTATTTATGTTGGAATATCTGCAATTAATGTCAGATGTTGAGTGCAGTAGCTTTGAAAATGCCTCTCTCTCATGTTAAAAATGTTCCCACACGTACATTTATTTTAAGAATATATATTGCCACGAATTTAGAGTTTGACTGGATTGATAATCGGATTTATTGAACAGTTACAGAACGTAACCACAAATAAGTAGAAGTCTTCTCAGTTTGCTCTACCTTCACCAGTCATTGCCTCGTGACGGATCCCAACAGTGTCCTTTACTCACCTTCTTAACGGCTGGTGAGTATCACAACTAACTTCTTTAGAGAGAGAGAGAGAGAGAGAAGAAGAAGAAGAAGAAGAAGAAGTGGGGGTGGTCGTGAGAGACACTACATTGAGAGGGGGGGTAAGAAACTATATCTCGGATTTTGAAGGTTCCTAGGCATGCCCGCTTGCCCTTCTGGTAACGTTGGGAGAGCTATATTAGGGCGAAATTTTGATCTTAACAATGGGAGGGCTGCATGTGAGGCATGCAGTGTAACGTGGAATTTGGGTACCAACTCAAAATTTGCTCTAGGACCACGGAAAACCTTGGTCGAGTTAGCCGGTCACAGGACCTTCTGGATGGAAACTGACTTCTAGCCACCAGTCCGGCATTGAATACGCGAACCCTAACATTAGACTCTATCTGTGCTCTTGCTTTATTTTATAAGTTTACATGTGTTTCTACATTTTTTTCTCTTTTGAATAATTTTGATGAGCAGCAAACATTTGTGTATCATATTTTCAAAGGGTTGTAACTGTTTAAGTATTGATAAATTTAGATCTATATTGTGGAGGGGCAAAGGTTTGTTGCTCATCCAACGACAGGATTTTATGATTACAATTCTTTTTTTTTAATCACATCTTTTCTTGTCCAGTATATGTGATGGCTGGTCGATGTGGCCGCGGGCATACTGGGCGGTTTGGGGAGTTTCAATTATCCGGTTACCTGTAAAGAGATCTTAGAGCTGATTATGTTACAAGCAGGGATAAGGGACGCGGATGTTTATCACCGGTGGGGTCGTAGTGGCCTAGTGCCTCATCTGACTGTTTTCGCTGGTTACCGACTTCTGGTACAATGTCCTCTCTAACCTCTTGAAATGACCTTTTACTGATGACATTCCCGTCTGTTCCTGTAAGGTTGGAATTGGTGTTATCCTCGGTAATTTTGTTATTATCCTGAGGACTTTATTTTGAAATATCTGTAATTTATTTATGTAAGTGTTGGCAGCATAGCCCCATGCGGGGGAGGTATATGACAATATGGAACGGAGGAGTGATTTATAAATTACCAACGCTAAATTAATGTCAGTGGTGGAGGATTTATTTAATATAGGGTACAGTTGCCTGAGTCTGTAATTAGCTTTGCGCAAAATACAGGATATGTGGGTACGGTTGGTTAATTTTGAGTCAAGTGTAACACCAAGATACTTTGTTTCCTTAGTCCAAGATATGGTTTCCTTAAAAATTTTTACTTGATGCGTACTGCAGCCTTTTAGAAAAGAGTGTAACTGTGCACTTTTTTGCATTAATATGTATTCTCCATTTCTGGAACCACGGTTCTAAAAGACCTATGGCAGAGTTTAACTTCCTGACTGCTATATCTATGCTGCCTGACCGAACACTAATATTCGTGTCATCAGCATAGACCGATATGGCTATGTTGGAGTCATTTTCAATTGAAGGAATGTCATTAATATAAATATTGAAGAGTGTGGGTTCAAGTTAGCTGCCCTGAGGCACTCCGGCCTGAATGGGGCGTAGGTTTGAATAATAGTTTTTGTGCATTACAAAAAAGAATCGATTCTGGAGATTATATATTATAGGAATGAAGTGAGGTGGAATTTTGGCCTCAATGAGTTTAGCAATCAATCCGGTGTTCCAGACCTTGTCGAATGCTCGTTCAATATCCAGGAACAAGGTTACTGTAGCTTTGTTATTGTTGAAACCGTGCGTAATGCGCTCCGCATTCCTTGACAACGCATGTGTTGTGGCGTGACCTCTTTTAAAACCGTATTGGTCATTTCTGATAGCTTGCAGCTTCCTAAGTTCGAAGTTTATTTTTTTTTTAGAATTATTTTCTCAAAAAGTTTACGTAAAGAATTTAGAAGGCTTATTGGTCTATAATTTAGTGGGGACGTGTGGTCTTTGCCGGGGAGGTCCGATGCTTCTAGGTGTTTGATTTCAATTTCCTGATTCATACACACAGAACTTCGACTAACTTCTTTCTCCAACTGCCCTGCTTATAACATCCCGAAACGGACCGTACAGAAAACACCTTTCTTCTGTAGCTGTTTACAGTTGTTGCCGTGCAAACATGCTTGCTTGCGAAGCCGTTACTCAGTAATGACGTTTGTATTATTGCTTATCTCGCCGTCGTTGCTCAGCAACGGGTCTATATGCCACTATATACATATATTGCAACTTCGTGTCGGCAACAGTTGACACAAATACACAAGGAAATGTTTTGTGTCGTTAACAGAGAGTCTGACATTGAGCTGATCTTCAAGATCTCGTAATCAGCCAACCCAATTATGGGTTGATATTTTATACAGTATGTATTTAGTATGACGCATACCTCGATTTCTTTTCTCGCTTTGATTAATGCTTAAATATGATACAGTGTAGGCGGTTTTTGTCTTTACTTCTGGTAAAAATTATTATTTATGTTATAATCTTCGAAACAAAATACAAAGGAGACCCTCAGTATTTAAGTCACCATGTGTGCATCTTATAACTCTGTAGAGAAATTCCATGCTTAAAACATTTTACACGTCTTGTCATGGTGATGTCATAATTTCTTCATTCTGTGCTTTACAAAGAGAGTAATGTGTAATTAATATTTGTTAAATAATACCCCTATTATTGTGGCACACAATTCAAACATACAGTCCATTTAAACATAACAGGAGACGGTTCGTTATGTGGTTATTTGTGTATTCTACCCCTGTGATACCTCTGTGTTTGCAATCGTGCTATCTTGTGAATCTACTCGTAAATGTATCCTAATTCACTGCTTGAATTTAGAATTTGAGGAAGACAGGAAGTTATGAAAGCAAGAAAATGGATTGTACGAGTAGATGAAGCTAGGAAGGGAATGTTGATGTTAAAAGAACTATGAAGAATACCGTCTTCTGGAATGTGGCACCGTGTAGATTTTGTGTGAGCTCGTGGCTCAGTCTGCATTCACCTGCTAACGCTGGTTCCTCGCTCGCGGATTTTTCTACCCTGAAGATGGAGGCGATACGTAACTCCGAACCATCGGTTCAAACAAGATATACACGGCGCCACATCCAAGAAGACGGCACTCTTCATAGTCACCGTGGTGAAAATCTCAAACCTTAAAAGGACTTTTCCAACTGTAATGGATGAAACTTTAATGTCTTCTCCTGGATTCCAGTTAATGAAATGTTATAAAAATTATCTTACATCGATCGTATTTTGAAAGCTGTTCTGTAGTCATCGTTGTTTATTAATCCAAGACTTTCGCTTTATTTAAGACATTAAGCTGCTTACTTTTCTTTTTGAGAAATCGCTCGTTCGTTACTTTGTATATCTGCACTTGTATGTCGAGAGAATGCTGGAGGGTTGGTGTTGTAGTTTTTCTTCAGGAATGTATTGATCTCTTGGAGTACCTTCAAACGTTGCAGGCTTGGCAGTTGCTCGAAATGTTTATGTATGATCGTGAAACAAACTTCCTAACAGTTAGTAGTCCACGACCGTGTATTATTGGGAATATTCTGCAAATATTTAAGGTTCTTGTTTTATGTTAACAACACTGCCAATTACTCGCAAATCGATACTGAAAACATACAACAGCAGGGCTCATATGATATATATGTCCTTGAATGGATGCATTAAAAATCATTCCTTTTTTTTCGGAGAGAATTAATTACATCTCGACGAATAGGTAATTCTCGGCTTGTCAAGACTATTTATTCCTTTTTCAATGATAACGTAAAATCGTTAGTCTAACTAGATACTCGAATGCAAAGGGTACATAGGCGTAATGAACGTTATGTTCCATTTCCCAGTCCAGTGTGCCAGTGGGTAAACGGAGAATTCCTGTTGAGGAGTAATATGGAACATGTCAAATGCAGCCTTTTGAAAATAAAACATGATACAATGGAAACAAGAAGTTAAATCTTAACGTATATGCTCGATAAATTTTCACACATTTCAGAGTAACGTAGAAAGCAAAATTCAGTCAACACCAGATATAAATCTGCTTTCACAACTAAATATGATGCATGTCACCGAAAAGTAATCAAGAAAATGGAATTTTGACTCTCCTGCTGATATCATGCGTGATTATTTGTATTTACTATAACGAATTTATTCTAGAGATACAGAATTTTCACGAGTTGTTTCTTCGTGTACATTCCAATGTTGGTTAGTTATTTAGAGAGGGTGGGTTTCCCCATGCACCGCGACCAGTTTGATCTATTGTGCTTCCCTCTATAATATTCTACCAGTCTATTTACCCTGCCGATAAATGGTGCGTACCATCAGTCCCGCCGAGCAAGCGAGTTCGGCCACTTACTTAGCGGTGTCTCTAATGCTTCCCCCATCTATCGGAGGCCTTAGAGGCTATTATTTGGCGGGAAACGTCCTGGAATTTGGCTCAGTGATCCCCTTTGGGGATATGAGGTTCTTTTACGTGCCGTAAAGTTACGACACGGGACACACAGCTTAAAGTCCCTCCCGGAGGACTTGTTCCCTGAATTTTTCCGCCCTTAAAAATTCGACGACCTCCGCCGGGTATTTGAACCCGCGTACCACGAGTCATGAGGTGGGAACGTTACCTCTAGACTACGGAGGCCGCTTTCATTCCCATGTTAATACTAACATTGTCACAGGTTGCCGGAATTGCTGCTTTTTGCAGGCTACTTTGCTTGAAATCCTCCACAAAGGATATTTTGCCACGGACACCAGCCTGAATGGCAAATGGCTCTAGTTTTTGTTTGAACTTGGTCTCGGATGTAGTGCTGAAGTTAATTCGCACTGGAGCAACAGTCCAGCGGAAACGGAAATGAAATAAAAGAGAAAGAGTAGGAAAGGAAATATTTCTCTATGAGATTACTGGATAATGCCTGAGGTGGAAAAGTGATTCAGTTCTTCTTAACTCCAGTATAAAGAAACATTTACAATATAAAAAGCCTATACACGGGCTGCGGCATTCAGCTTTAAATTTATCGTTCTAACTTGAGTGTATCTGAAACTTGTGGAATTAACCCGCATTTAATAGCTAACGATGCCCCTGAGGGCGAGATTGATATTACAAGTTATAATGGTGACTTCCTTCTCAGTTTATTTTGTCACACGATTTTATGTAGAATTATGTAACTGAAGCCCACCAATTAAAATAATGTCGTATTACGGTATGTAAGTGGGATTCATACACGTATTTTCTGGTTCCACAAACGGTGGAGAAGACCTTGACGAGCTCAGCTACCGTCATCTTCCAAACAAGAACTCGAATATACTACGTTGTATTGTCAGGTGTATGAGTGTGACTGTAGACAGGGTTTGGATTGGTAATTGGATTTATTGCACACATATACACACAACTCGTGTCTACCAGTAACTATAGCGCTTTTGCTAATTCACTCATCTGCAATTCACTACAACACGTACGAAGTCTTTTCAATCTGCTTTATCTTCACCGGTTGTCGCCTGGTGTCGGTTTCCAACCCCGTAACTTTCTCAGCTTCCATGTTGACGTCCTTACTGGCCGGCGACTATCTTACAACTTACTCCTACTCTTCTAATTGCCATTTCAAAACTCTCTCATATTCGCAGGTGCTCTTCGTTATAGAGCATCGACACGGACCGCATAGAAAACACCTTTCCAAACAGTTCTCTTGTTGAGTCACGTGGTTATCGCGCAGACCGCGTAGAAAACTTCGCTTTCCAGTTACTACATTGTTGCGCGTTACGAATCTATTGCTTCGCAACGAGTGTTTTTTTCAGAGCCATTCCTTAGCAACGGCCGCTATAGTCACCTATCTCGAGGTCCCCGCCTAGCAACGGGTCTACATGCCACAATATAGATATCTGTATTCGTTTCTCCCGGGATAGAGCAGTCAGTGGACTGTGTATAAACTGTTCGACCGGAATGCGATTGTGGGTAGAAATATTTCTCTCCGGCTGTACGAGTACATTGAGGGTGGTTATGGCGCTTAACCCAGCCTCTTTCTAATGGGTACCCAGGAATTTTCTATTCACATTCCCCTGATGCTTGCATTTAAAATGCGTGGACTCCGTGCTCCTATATACCTTCATACAAAGGCACGTTAAAAGAAGCAAGAATTATACGTATTGTCACGTGTTAGGTGTTTGTAACAATTCCTGCACAGAGCCAATACGCCACATTACTTTATACTTTAGCTGTATAGTCTACCTTTAGTTACGGGCGGGAAACTTGGGTTACAGGACCCAGTGAGCTTATAGGAAGTTCTTGGACATATCATTCAATATTTTTTTTTATTGCTAGTGGGGTGGGACTAAGTCCCTTGTACTGCGGCCACTTCTGGCCTATTGTACCAGCCCCAGATTATAGGTGAAGGGGATTGTGGAGCAGTTGGTGGAATGAAGATTGGCAGAGGAATCCGAAGTACTCGGAGAAAACCTGCCCCAGCGCCACTTTGTCCACCACAAATCCCACATGACCAGACCCGGGATCGAACCCGGGCCGCCGCGATGGGAAGCCAGCGATTAACCGCTTGAGCTATGGCGTTATCATTCAATATTGTCGTTTAGCTATTGTGAAATTATAGTTTAGAAGACCTACATATACCACTTGCAATACAAATATATGAACATGTCATACCTAAACGAAATATTGTAAGAATAATGGTTGAAATCAATTTTAATATACTGTCCATTAGGAATATGAGATATTAAGGCTAATGAACATTTTACTGCATTTGAAATAGACTTATAAACCTGTTATTTGGAGGTTGAAGAGAAAAAGAGAATTTTTGTTGCAGTTCTTGAATCGAATTCAGAACACTTCATAATCTTTCGAAAATTCTACTTACTTAACTTTCTTCTTCTCCTATTCATGTTGCTCCCACTTGGAGCATAGGACATCTGTGAAACGCTTCGTTTCACTTCAGTTTCTTAATCTGTGAGAGTCGGTAGGACTCCTTGGACGGGGATCAGCCCATCGCAAGGCCTCTACCTAACACAGACACAGAATAAACACGAACAGACATCCACGCCTTGAGTGGGATTCAAATCCATGGTCCCAGTGTTGTTCGACCGGACGAAGACGTTTCATACCCCAGACCACGCGGCCACTGTGATCGGCATTTAAGTGCCTGATCCATGTGTATTTCTCTAATAGGATTGCACTTCTGGATATCAAGAGTTCTTTAGATGAAGAATGCCCTTTCTTGGATGTAGCACCATGTAGATCTCGTGTGAACCGACGTTTCGGGCATAAATATCCACTAGGTGGTCCTGGCTTTTCCCTCGACAACGATCGTATACCGACACTTGCCGGCTACCTGCTCGACCATCTGTACAGACCCTTCCCCTCTCCTTTCTATTGGTTTCCCATGTGGCCCACTCTCCCTCCCTTCCTCTTCTTATATAACTGGGTGTTTAGACTGGTGGCTCAGTCTGCAGCCACCTGCTCACGCTGGTTACTCCCTCGCGGATTTTTCTACCTTGAAGATGGAGACGATACGTTCCTCCGAAACCCCAGTTCACACAAGATCTACATGGCGCCATATCCCAGAAGATGGTATTCTTCATAGTCACCGGTGTGAAAACCTCAAATATTAAATTCTTAAAATGATTGCTGTGCTTCAAATTGAGAAGGTCATGTTTAATATAATCTAGATCAGTCTAGATTTTGGTATTGAAACACAGAAAAGTAATATTTGAAGGGTTAAATTTGCTTATAATTATTTACTGCTTTGTCTGTATGGTTCAGGTTTTCTAGCAGATAATGTTTCCTTTACATTTCCTCAATTTCAGTGTTGGAGTGGCGTTATAAAATGCGCTGCCACTTGATGCTACAAGCAACCGCGATGTTCTCCCAATAGCATTCATTTCTCCAAGTACTTATGATGGATGAGTTTTTTCTTAACGCCTAACTTGTAGACATCACTTCAAATCTCACTGCTTCGGGGGATATGGTGGAATGACAGCTCCCTACATATGTCAAGGAATCCTTTCAGAAATACGCAATAGGAACAAATTTCATCCATTAGGCCCTCGAGGGTTAAATGTACGTTTCACTTTCTACACACGAACAACTGTAGCGCTGTGAACATTTAACCCTTTTACGCAGTTTATTAGCCAGAATATTCCGGTACCATTTTCACGTTTCTATACCATACACCAGTGTTTAGAAAGAAAATGTCTAGGATAATTTGTTTAACTAAAGGATGGAAAGTGACTGAGTTTTTTCACGGATTTCCTCAGGTACGTCGACGACTTTCGGTTTACTACCACAAGCAGGCCACGACTCTTTTTCAACATCCTTTCTGTTTTCATTTTCTGGTTAATGATCGGTCATTCAGTTTATCTGATTACGTCTGTAAATATTGCTGTTAAATAAAATTGGGACTAATGCGTGATCTGTTAGGTTTCTTATTTTGGAAATACGAGTAATTTCATGGTTAAAATTCAACAAACGTGTCAAAATTAATGTTCTCAAGACAGTGGACATAAAGAAAGTAATTTTTAGAGTTGTGACAGAGTGGATACTGCTGCATGTTTACCATCATTTTGGAGGAACGTGCAGTATCCATCTTCAGGGTAGTACAGGAAATATTCTGCACTCATTCACCCGAAAATGTGGGTGCCGTTTCTCTCTGAAAGGTCAATAAACATCTACAAAACTACACGGCGCCACATCCCAGGTTGTGATAATCTCACACAAACAGAAGGGCATCATCCACCGGGAGAGAGAGTGAGAATGCTGTTGCGTTGGTGCTGAAGATAACTCTGGCACACAAAGCTTCTTAAAGAAGATTAAACTGTAACAATCTTATTTAATTCTGGGCTTGCCAATCCCTGGTTCACAACCAACCAACGGACGAATATTCTAGGAAGTAATTCTGTTGGTTTTTGTAAATTCGCCGTTAAACTAATCACAGGAAGTGCATCGGCTTCTAGAAACTGGGACGCAAAGACAGATTGGCAAATAGAGCAGCTACTGAAACTCTGAAACTGCAAATCACTAACTTGCTGAGCAGTTGAACTAACAAGTGTGAGATTGCAGTTGCTTTGTTCAGAAGTTCTCTTCATTGTGCAGGCCTGTGTAACATAAGTTTTGCGAAACATAGTAGCGAATTGTGGGTACAGACGTGTGACTACAAGTGCTTCACATTGAATGCAGTCCAGCGTGTCTCCCCGGTTATGATTCAAAGACTGCAGTCGAAGCCATTGCAAGGGATATGAGAAGAGAGTTTGTTCAGGTTTTATATTTTTCATATGATTATGGGAAAATGTATATGTATTGTGATTTTAAAGTAGTCATTCATAATATAGTTTATGCAGAAATAAGTGTGTTATAGGGATACGGTGAGGAAGTCTCCCTAGGAGCTTCGGCCTAGGTTTCGCCTATGTTAAAAATGTAAAACTATCCTTGTAACAGGCAGTGGAGGCCCATAAGGTTGTGAGAGATCGAGGCTGTCACATTTTCTAGACAACTGACTCACAGATGGCGATGAATTTGTTAGCCTTACACTCCGGCCGCCCTTTACCCCCTGGAAGATTGATGGTACTGAATTCTGTTAGAGGCTGAGTTTACCCCGGGGTCATTATGCGGTTGGAAGGATTAGGTCAATTGAAAAATCCAGTCACCTCATCAGGAATCGAACCCGCGACTTCCGGCATGTAACATGATGCCTCAACCAACTACGCTACGGCGTGAACTTTCGCATATATTAGAAGCCCCTAATCATAAATGAACATGTAACAGTGGTAGAGTGACTGGTAGAGGAGTATTGCAGTGTTCAAAGTGTCACTAGAGAACAACCTACTATTGAAGTGGGAAGTCCACAGAGAGAAACTGCTTGAGCGAAGACGGCCTTCATGAATAAATGTACTTTGTTAATTTGATTTGTTTCATTTTTGGTCCGTCACACTAACAGTTACAATTATAAAAGGCAAGTCCGTCCAGTGTGACTATTTCAGTTTTCTCACTTGATTATTCATTAGCCTTACATGTTTCGATCCATTTGGATCATCTTCAGAGGCACCAAACAGCACAGCGGGCCAAGAAATCATAACGGACTATATTAAGAATCTCCTTACTCAAGTTACATAGGAGGCACAACATCGGCCACCTTGAAGAGAGACAACAAGGGTTATTGACACGAACCTGTAAGATTTATGAATTTTAATTTTGAACAAAGTTTTTTCAAAACTTTAAAACAACTTTAAATATTTCTATAACCAGAAAGGCTACTGTGACTGATAGATGGAACATTGTGTACTTGGCAATACATGTGTAATTGATATGACAACTGTTGTGTTAGTGGTTTCTAAAAAGTGTTTGGTGCCTCTGAAGATGATCCAAATGGATCGAAACATGTAAGGCTAGTGAATCATCAAGTGAGAAAAATGAAATAGTCACACTGGACGGACTTGTCTTTTATAATTGTATACTTTGTTAACTTAATTAAGTTAACTAACACTTTAGTGTGTTTGTTTATATTTACAGTACCTTACCTGCAATTGTTAGAAGCGACAAGACCATAGCTTTACTGCTACGTAGGCAACGGGATGGACGTTTCAGTAGCATTATACTCATTGAAAGGAAAGGTACTGAGCAAAAGAAGCTGATGGTCCCAGATGTGACTTTACACGACAATACTGAAAAAGTATAAGTTTAGTCACTAACCATCTGCTTGCAACACATTCTCCATTGTGATGTTTATATCATCAGCAAATCTCTTGGTCTTCCTTAAAACATTACCAAACCATGCTGGATTTGGAGTTCTCACAGCGGCGTCTATTGGGACATAGTGCTGTTCAGTCCGGTAATAGTCAACCAGGAATATATTGCTGCCATATTCAGGATCCAATAGTAAGGCTACTAAGAGCCCAGCATGAAGCAGGAACCCTTGAAGGTGGAGGCGGTATGTTCCTCCGAAACATCGATTGACTTCCACTGGGATACACGGCGTTATATTCCAGAAGATGGGACTTTTCTTTACCAACCCATCATTTCTCTTCTCAAGTGCCCTTTTTCTGACAGATCTATCTGAAACTATGTACGTATCCACTACATATCAGAACACCGTAATATCGATAAAAACTGGCGTGAGCACCTGAAATCCGAAAAGAATTTGCGCTATATATGCGGAACTGTAAGGCCGTTACAGGTTTTACAAGACAGTGGATCATACCCTGAGCCAGTTCAGTCCAGTCCGCCATCTTACATAAGTGTTATTTTAATATTCCACTTTAATATTATTCTCATATCTACTCATATGTTTGCAAAATGGCACCTTCCTTTCGGAGTCTCAGATTAAACAGTAATCAAATTATAATAAAAATTTTCAGTGCGTCCGTATAAATAAATAAATAAATAAATAAATAAATAAATAAATAAAGCTTAAACTTTTACTGAACAATGAAAAATGAAATTCCATGAACTTAACAGTAGTCCAATTAAATACACCATTGTCTACCGGAGTAGCCTAAATTTGTTTTCACTAAACATATATTTATACATTCCATGTACAAAACACAACGACACAATGACTGGCTTGCTGAACGTGTTACTAATAATAAAATTAGGTTAAAAGTAGTGAAACTTTGATGAATGTGTGTGTGTGTGTGTGTGTACGTGTATATATACAGAGTGTCCCTGGAGGAAAGATCGCTATTCTTGGTGGTCATATTATCGACCATTCTAAGCAAAATATTGTATAAGTGCATGTGTTCTGTTCCGAACGAATTCGAGATAGAGATATTTCACTGTACAGTTCCAAAATTGTGACAACATTTCTACAGTTTACATAATATATTTTCGAAAATTCCACCGTCAACATTAGTGCAGTGAGGACGTGGTGTGTTGCTGGTCTGTACAGTGTACAGTGTACTGTACAGTGAAATAGCTCTATGTCGGAAACCGTTGCGAATAGGACACGTGTACCAGTACTTGTATATTTTTGCTTAGAATGGCCGATACTCTGATCTCCCAGAATATTGATCTTTCCTCCCGGGACACTCTGTATATAACTTCTTCCAGTTAATATTTTGATGCCCTTGACTTACAGACACATACATAACATTGTCATTTGTATTAATGACTTATAAGACGGGTTTTGGATTGGATGATTGAATTTATTACACCTTATACATCCCCACAACTCGCGACTACAGGAAATGCAGTTCTATAGCTATTCTGCACACTTTCAGTTCACCGTTACACGCACACTATGATTCTCAGTCTTCACCAGTCGTATCCTGGCAACGGATTTATCACAGTCTCACTGTAACTTCAACTCGCAGATGAAGTCTTCTTGGCACCGTCTTAATTCCTTTCTTGCCATTATTCTGCAGCTCCCAATTCCGAAGACTCATTTCAGTTCTCTTCCTCTGCTGTTCTGTACTCCTTGTAGTCCGTTTATACTCCTCCTGTCCTGCCGAACGCTTCTTATGAACACTTTGCACGGACCACACGGAAAACACCGTCTTCTGTTATCAAGAATGCATTTTAGTTGTCCAATTACCTAGAAATGGATGCCCTATTCTCGTGTGCGCTTGTGTTGCGGGAATGTTTTTACCTAACCGTTGCCTAGCAATGGATATACACGTCACAATATTTTACGTCTTTACACAGTGGTACTGCAATCGTTATATTCTGTAAATTTTTGCAGGAAAACATTTATCTAGTTCATGGCACCAAAATCCTCCCTCGCTTTACGTACTGCAAATTGAAGTGCTGGGCTGTGGGCCCTCCCTATATAGAAGGATCGACTTCTCCAAGTCTTGTATTTTGTCCGTCCTTAATCCTGATGGCGCTGCTGTTGTTCCTGTGTGAAAGCTCTTTCACGGCTTAGTTCCGGTCAATGCACTGGATGAGAACTGCGCTTGTAATCTAAGGGCTAGACGCCGGGGCTTTTGAAGTGTAAAACGAATTTTTGTAAAAGAGGACAAGAAAGAGAAGTGGAACAGAAAACCGGAGATAACTAAAAATATGAAAGAGAGGGAAAGATTAAAGACCGTATAGGAAAAGAAATAGCGTCTGGTCTCTCCCCTAAGGAAAAACGCAGAATAAGTAGGAAACGGCATAACCTGGGCGGCTCTGCAAGGAAGCTCAGCTCCAACCCAGTCACGGAGAAGAGAAAGGAAATTTATAAGGTTAGAGCGTCGGAATGCCATGTTGAAGAAACGATTGATGTAATTACTGTCTAGGTGAAGCCATGCATGAAGAAAGCCTGTTCATTGAAGCGGTTCAGCCTGATGTGTATATGCCAAAACACAGGAACCGAGCAAGTTGCAATTAGCTGAGCCCTTTCAATGAGCCATGATTTTATTAATTTTCCTTTACCTAAGAACGAGTATTTCTTCAATAGCCTTTGTGAATAATAACTAAAAAATAACTACATTGAGCAAGGTGTTTCATAAAGTTAATATGTACTTAGCTAGTTAAGGAATTCCCTAAGTCAAGAGCCGAACGTTACTATTCCCGCCATTTTGTCTGTTTCAGAGCAGCTTGAATTCTGTGTCATCTCTTAACGCCATATTCATATGATCCGTTGTGATAGTCCCTTGTCATCTCCTAACGCCATATTCATATGATTAGTTGTGATAGTCCCTTATCATCTCCTAACGCCATATTCATATGATCCGTTGTGATAGTCCCTTGTCATCTCCTAACGCCATATTCATATGATTAGTTGTGATAGTCCCTTATCATCTCCTAACGCCATATTCATATGATCCGTTGTGATAGTCCCTTGTCATCTCCTAACGCCATGCTCATATGATCCGTTGTGATAGTCCCTTGTCATCTCCTAACGCCATATTCATATGATTAGTTGTGATAGTCCCTTATCATCTCCTAACGCCATATTCATATGATCCGTTGTGATAGTCCCTTGTCATCTCCTAACGCCATATTCATGTGATCCGTTGTGATAGTCCCTTGTCATCTCCACGCACAGTAATTAACTTATTTCCTGTCTTCTTGAAGAAGCGTTATTCCTTATAACCTTACAGTCGCTCAGGAACTCCAGAAATTCTCCACTTTTTGACTCCGTAAGTACATCACATTGCCACCGTCTCAAGTATACGATTTTACACCCTAGTGGTCAGAGTTCCTGGCTACAGATCCAGAGGTCCGGGTTCGATTCCCGGTGATAGGTTTTTTCTGAGAAGTAGTGGTTCTGGAACAGGGTCCTCTCAGCCTCGTGAGGATAATTGAGGAGCTACTAGAAAGGAGAAAGAGCGGCCGTGGGGATTCCTTGCGCTGACCAAGCGACACCCTCTATCCGCTAAAGTTGACACTAACTTCGCCGAGAAGCGGCGGTCCCTCGGTCGGTATAGTTCGCTTGCGGATTAAAACCACGGAGTTTGTGTCTGTTTAGTTCTTTAAGAGAAATTTTAATTTTGTATTCCTTCCTGCAGTTACACCTTCCCATTTTTCTCTTCATTGAGGGCTTTCAACTAACAGTATGTGTGCATTTTTCCATTCGCCTTACATGTTCAATCTCTTCCTCCTTGATTTGAAGAGCTTGGTGCCTTATTTATGGAAAATTATGTAGTAGAAAGTATGCATTATATGCCTATATATTTCGGTGCACTGTAGCGTCTGAAGTCGATAAGAACGTTCTGGTGATATATTCAACAGTGCCAAGTGTGCAGGAAGATAAGGTGGCATGTATAGTTAGGGAAGAATTTCATAAATTACGTCATGGCGCACCACTACCGTAGATCCATTCTGTAGATAATATGCGTTTCTTGCTCGATGTTCACGATATATAATCCGATACAAGGCTTGTCTCTGTAGTTCCGTATGCTTCCACTGGAAACAAGCTGAACTGATTTAGATGAAATTTAATATGGGCTTTATGCCACTGACGGCTAAACTAAATGCGGAATTTTTAATTTTATACAATCAGGAATATAAACATGACGAACGTGCAAACTTGTGAGGTGAGAGCGACACCAGCGCCACTTAACATATGGTTCTGAAACTACGTATATTGTTAAGAGACGTCGAAATGTGTGCAGCCTCAGTTAACGCACCCATCTTGTAAAATGTGTAAAGCAAAATGACGGCTGCTTGAAACGTGTCTTCAGTTTGGGCCTAGGCTTGCGAAACGTGGTAAGGAATTAGATCATGCACATGACTATAAATTATATTGTCACGAGGTTATGGCTCCATAACCGGTTTTATGTTGGGTGATTGGATTTATTAACACCTTTTACAATCTCTATTAATCGCTATACTACCCACTTCACAAATCACCAGGACTGGACTGGACTGGACTGGACTAGCGACTCAAAAGTCAAAGTCACATTGCGACAGTCAGTCAGTCAGTCAGTCAGTCTTGGTGTCGAGCCCAATCTAGGGCTATGATCAGTTATTTATTACTGTTTGGCAGTTACAGTCTTGTTATTGTGGGGCGCCCTTTCTGACGTGAGGACGGGTCTGTCTTTTGTCATAGTCATTGTCTGCAGTAGTAAGTCACTTGTCATAATGTAAAGGATATATATATATATTACATATTAAACATACTAAAAAATTATGTAAAATATATACAGGACCTCTGTCAGTCCAGGCTCAATACAGCAGGTTATGCCCTATTTCTAGTAGCTTCTGTTACAAGAACAGGGACTGACTATTGTTGGCTACTCCTTATATAGTCTCAGGTCTGACCCAAAGAAAATACCCGTTGCTAAGCAATGGACATATGTGAACCACATAGAAAACGCCTCTTGCGACACCGGTTCAATTTTTGCTTTCACAGCGCCGTCGCACAGTAACGGAAGCTATCCGATTGTTCCCTGAATATTCGTTGCCTCGAGAATGTGTTTACCGAGTCGTTGCCTAGAAACGGGTCCGCATATCACAAATGTTTGTAAATCAACAATTAAAATCTTGATGACGACTGCTATCAAGAAGAAGATAAGTAAATGATGTTAGAGTTTAATATGTTAATTACATCTATTTTCACCAGCTGGGAGCATTCAGGATGGAAAAACGCCGTAGAGAAGAAACTGTGTGTATTACAGAATTCCAACTCTTACCTTGCCCGAAAACCATAAAAATATTCCTCATTTATATGTGATAGTAGGACAAATGTTGTATGTGTCATAAAATAAATTTTGTTCTGATTTCACCTATGGACCCTTGTGTACACAGCAGTCAACTCTCGTGTTCAGAGAAAGGTTAGGAGTTTATAGACTAGCTGAGCGACTGTTAGATTCACAGGAGTGATTCTGCTGCACGGAGTGAGTCAGTTGTATCGCGTCCGTGAACATATGGCAAATTAAAAATACCCCAAAATTGTGGAGAACGGAAGAAATAAACAATATATAAAGTTCACACGCTTAGAAAACCGACGTGAGCCATTGCCCGTTTTGCTACGAATACGTCTGAGTACCCGAAATATTTCCATTACTTCCATCAGGCCTGAATGCATATGAAGCGCAATTTCGGTCTTACGAACAAATTAAACATTGAAATTTAACACAGTCGGAAGTAAATGAGGGAAACGAGCCAGAGCAAGTGCATGAGACTTCGGATAGAAGGGGTAACAAGAAGAAGACTGCCTTTTGTGGCGCCGTGTAGCAAGGTAGAATTTTACCTCCGCTTTGGAGGAACCTGCTACATCCATCTGCAGGATCGAAGAGGAAGACAAGAAAGAAAACAATAAAAAGCAAGGAACAGATTAATAGTCTGCTTGCTGCTAGCTCTTTGTTTGCCTAGCTCTCTCTTCGACCCTTAAGACTGAGGCAGCGCATTTCTTCCAAACGTCAAGTTAACTTCTAGCAGACTACACGGTATCACATGGAATAATATAGTATTCGGCACAATCGCCACAGGAGGACATTTAATGGAATACAAAAGCATTTCGTTTCTCTTTCTACGAGTGCATCCGTCTAAATGAGGAAGAAATGTAAGACAATAATTACGCAATTTAAATATCAAATTCCGTGCTTAATTTTTTATCGCATATCGAGTACAATGTGTTAGTCTACATAAAAACCAAATTTTCGGCCTCTATCCGAGTTATTTAAATCTTTAGAATTTAAAAATTATTTGGCGACATTTATTGACATAGCTGTGTGCAAACATTCACATGCGTAACCCCAATAATTGTATACTTAAATCAGCTAAATACACAATTTAAATGTCCATGTTATTAGTTTTAATTCTGTCTCAATGATAATTACATGTTTCTCATAAGCTCTATGCCCATACACCCCGTTCAAAAGTTCGTACCTCAGCGACACTATGATAAACACTGTCTGTATTTAACTCTTGGCTTGTTTTGTTCAAAAGCGTCCCGTTTTCTGTTGATCTCAATACCCCCATGTGTTTTCTACCATTAGTGTATGGCCTCCTGTATAGATGAGACCCAGGATTCGGATTTTGAGGCAGTCTTTTCAGAAGTTCTAGCCAATTATGATGACAGATTTCATTATTTTGTTATATTTTAGCGTCCTGTTACACTGATTCATGTCCATTGTTTATGCTAACCGTCTTACAGTGTATAAACTTTTTCACCTTATTCTTCACTTCTACACTACATGTTTCAGCACTAATGTGCCATCCTCAGGTGTCTTTATGCACGTTAAACTATTGTACTGTATGCCATGATCAGACGGTTAGCATAAACCATGGACATTTCATTACTTTACTGACACACAACGATGCAGACTTCATTAGCCGAGACTGGCACAAGTGTACGATGACACCATAAGTGTGCCTTTCCTTATGAAAGTAGAGAGTTTGGATAGATTGTGCGTTTTTGCTCTAGACCGATAGACGTTCTGAAGCCTGTATGCAGAGTGCTTTTACTGGGTCTCACGGTCTCTTCGCTTGCGGATTTCTTATATTTTTCCTTCTACCCTGAAGATGGAGGCGATACGTTCCTCCGAAACGTCGGTTAACACCACATATACACGGTGCCAAATCCCAGAAGACTGCTTTCTTCATAGTCACCGCCGTGAAAGCCTCAAATCTTACAACTGTAAAGTAATTTCTTTTACTGTCTACCCTCTAAAGATGGCTCTGAATGAATGGTCGAGACATAAGAGGCCACTAAAAGTCTGGATTATTTGAATTAAGCTTGTTACACTGGATGGCTTATCATTCCAAAAGTCGTTTAATAAGAAAACTAAACAAAACGTTGGTTTTTATCCAATTTATTTCTCAAAACCAACTCCAGGATATTATAATAATAATGTTGTATTTTAGTTATGAGAAGCCTGTACATTCCAGCTGCCCCCCCCACGCGCACACACGCGCACACACACACACACACACACACACACAGACATACATCCAGAAAGGCGAATGCATTGAAAATTCGAAGGCATGTGACATATCTCTTCTATTCACTGCCATTGCTCCACAGGCAGGTCAGTTTATTCATTAAAAGGTTGCCTGATGAGAAAGCAACGGTGGGCAAGAACTGTATTTTAGCTCAGCAGGCGAACTGAGGAACTGCTTTTAAAATAGCTTATGTTGTCTTGACAAAGAGAGGGAGACAGCAGGAAGGACATTCATATTATCATTTTCGGTTCACATGAATACAAACGAATCTCCAGTTACTGGCCAACAGGGCAGACTGTGCACATGATTGTCCCTCAAACTTGGGCCGCGCCATAGCTCAAGCCGTTAGTCGCTGGCTTCGATCCAAGGTCTGGTCAAGTGGGATTTGTGGTGGACAAAGTGGCGCTGGGGCAGGTTTTCTCCGAGTACTTCGGTTTCCCCTGCCAATCTTCTTCCACCAATTGCTCCACAATCACCCTCACCTATCATCTGGGGCTGGTACAATAGGCCAGAAGTGGCCGCAGTACAAGGGACTTAGTCCCACCCCACTAGCAATAAATAATACAACTTGAAGTCTGACAACGTTCTGATTGGTTTCTTTGGAAAGAAACTGTAGGACGCTGAAAGCTGACTATAGCAGAGGACAAATGGTATCAACATTTTATATTGATCAGGTGGATCCATGCTGAAGAAGTGTTGAAGCTTTTGTGGAAAGTGGTTTGGCGAATGAAGATAATAAAATTTTATAAATAAACAAAAGAATGACGCTTCAAAGTTCGTGAACGTATCAAAGGATACTTGATCATCCCACTTTAACAGAGGTTAGAAAAGATTTAGGGTTTTAAGTCAGTGCATTTTAAAAATTTTATGTGACCACTTAAGCGAGCGTGACAGTTGAAGTTGACAAGATAAAGAACTCAGGTTTATGCTTGTTCCAGTTCTTGTTTTCTAATTGCTGTCTCCAGATTTACTGATTTCACAGAATTCGGTAAACGACTTCTGAGTGTTCAAAGGACGGACCCGTTGCAGAACATCCAACTTCAGTGGTTATATGGCTGAGTATGTTGAAGGCCAGTTTCTAACGTCGACCTAAGTTGCACCAAGCAGACTTGTGAATCGGTGAATTTCTAGCTTCATGAGGTTCATTATTAATTTGGCTACAGGCTGTAGGCATATTAACTAAAGTCTTCCTTGGGCTCCCCGTTGTGTTTGCCGGAATAATGCCTTCCAGCAGCTGAAGAACTGCACAGAAATCATTCTGCTATCATTCAGGCTACGTAACTTGGTAAGATTATCGTTAGGTAACGCGAGATGGTAACATAATTTTGTCGGTGTCGGTGCGTCTTTATCCATGAGGTTCCTGCTGCCAAGGACACCTAATACATGCAGGGTCTTTATAAACTACGTCACAGTTGTCGTTATGAGCCAGCGACGAGGCAACGCCCAGAGCCAGTGGTGAGGTTTCATCAGGATATGGGAAACAAAAATCCCGTATGTGTCTGCTTCACGTCCACGACACGGATCTTCCTGGGTATATGGATTAATCGAGCCCCCCCCTCCCCCCCGGTCACCTGGCTTATGCGCATGGGGGTGTATCTGCCTCTTCAGTCACAAACCCTTTATCATTTTCCAGCAGTGATTGCTGCAGGTTAAGATGGAACAGATGTCCGCCTTGAGAGAGGGTATCGCGAAATTGGAGAGTTTACTTGGAGAGTTCAGTGCATTCACTGGTTCACACTCATGATCCATTTTAGTCAACGGTGAGCTAAAATGTTAATACAGGTATCCCATTGTTTTTATACTACATGATTCTAGAGATAGCCGCTCCTCATTAGAAGAAATATTTAAATATTTTGCATATCCGTGCCAAAATTGTGTCAGCAGTTCAGGAACATACTTACATACTGAAACATAAGGCTGCTTGCTCGTTCGTGACCTGCTAGATATCATAAATTCTCGAATCGTGATAACGCTTCAAACTTAGTTGCTTAGTTCTAGACATTTTACTAACCGCCACAAAACTTTATACGAAGATTTGTTTCTGAGATGCGACGTTCAAAATTGAGAAGTTATTTAGAAAGACCCTCTGCTGTTGCGAGATTGTACTTCATCGAAAACGAATGCGGCTTACATACGCTCGCTGTGAATTTGTGTGCTTTTAGAACAGGCAAGTCCGCTCCGCGCGCAGGTACCAAAGTTGTCTCTTGTGGGCACAGCATTTAACTCCATCTTTGATCTGTTGGTGATGATGACATAGCAGTATTTGTGGTTTTGAAGTAATATTTAGCATATTTTCTTTCCTTAAGAAAGGAAACTAGGCTAGACGCCTCGTAAATAGGAGTAAACATATGGAAGACAGGAAATTACATAATTTGAAGCTTCGGACTATAAATATGCATATTACTGTTATTAATTCAAGAGGATGAAATGCGCGTGCGTGTGGTACGCAAAAGAGATCAAAATTTCCGTCGGATAACTATCAAGGAAGAGATCACTTGGAAGGCGTGTGCTTAGATGGAAGTATAATATTAAAATGGATCATAAGAAGCATTGTGGGGTGGATTCATTTGGGCCAAGTCACTGATTCTTGTGAACACGGAAATGAACTTTCTGGTTCCATAAAAAGGGAAGACTTTCTTGAGTGGATAAGCGACTGCTGGCCTCGTAAACAGACTGTGTTCCATGGAGGTAGGTCGTTTGTATTCCTCACAGGTGAACCCGAATTTCTCGATTCCTGTTATGTCGCTCTCTTGAGTACACACATATTCCACTAGGTTAATGGAGCGAGCCTCGCAAATTATCACTTTTCAATTGTGTCCCAGATCATTATCGGTAATTCAGTGCAATATTCGTTTGTAATATGAAACTTGGCCTTGTTCGGACCACAAAACGACAATTCCCATTGTTATGGATATGTAACATCATGATCGAGTGACGTTATTCAATGTTCCCTCATAGAGCAACTCTTTCTGAAACATCTGGTGTCACCTGACCCTCTGGTCTCTGTGGTTCCCATCGTTTCGCGAATGGCCCCCATCCAGCCATTTCACTGTTCGTAAATACCGCTTCTATTTGTCTTAAATTTTTCAGTTATTAGATTCTGGACTTCCATTTTCATTTGTGAAATTAATTACTTAGACGCTGTGAACTCCAAAATTAAATGTGCTTTTGAGAACAAGAGATGGATGTGTATTTTCTAAAATTATACCATTAAAGATGATTAAGTAGAGAGACTTTATCTAAATAGACCTCAAGTTATTAATTGCAAGACTGAAAGTCATACAGTAGCTATACTGGCAAAGAATTCATTAGGGACACCATATTTTGTTTGAGTAATAATTCGTGTTTCAATATTCTTATTTAAACAGAAGACAAGCTATTTCATAGAAAGAAACACACGTTAGTAGAAGACTCACACACACACACACACACACACGTAGTTCTTTTTACCTGTAAGAAAAAGCGTGAATGAAATTGTCAATTTCATGTATTACTGAATCTAACCAACTAGAATATTTTGACGGCTACAGACTCCTGTGTGATGAACCATGATAGCTCAGTCGGTATAGCGACTGGCTACTGGCTGGACGATCGAGCGTTCGGAGTTCGAGTCCCGGTAGCGTCAAGAATTTCCTTTTCTCCACCTCGTCCAGACTGGCTCTGGGTTCCACCCAGCCTCCTATGCAATGGGTGTCTGGGCCTATTTCCCAAAGGGTAAAGCGGCCGGGGCGTGAAGGTGACCACTCTCCTCTAGCTAGTGCTGATGTCAAGAAAATGTGGATATATACATCCACTACTTCCATACGCCTTCATGGTATAGTAGTTAATGACGGACGGTTTTACATAAACCCGTGTCGTTGGTCACACTTGTGGCTGTGAAACATCGTCAGATGACATCTGAAATAGTTCAGTTATTCAAAATAGATCATATTTACGTATGCAGAATCTTTATGATTTATCCATGATTGGCTTTAGAGAGAGATTTCATGTAGACAAAAGCGCACTTTACGTCAATAGATGATGACGTATTTCAGATATGTCACTTCTTTTTCGATGTATACTAAGAAAACTCGAAGAGAAATAGAAATATGTTTCTTTATAATTTCATCAGAATCCTCAGTGAATGTCACAATCACCTACTTCGAATTATATATTAAACGGATTTCATTAGATTCCATATAATTGTACTGCCACTCGCTATATACAGTGTACATATGTATATACAGGTATATATTTATTTTCAAAACCCATCACCCTTCAACTCCAACATAATTCATTTACTAATAAACCATCACATTTTTTCGTTAATGAAGTCGTCATAATGGGCTGTTTTCAGACAAATGATAGCTATCACAAATTACAAACTTAAATTATAATTTATTTTAGAAAGAAGTTCTTTCATTCAATTAATAAAATTCACAGTGTAAACTTAACTTCGACAGTTTTTCATATAGGCATGTTCCAATAATAAAGCAACGTGTAAGATATCTCAATATTATTGATACACTCTGGTTAACTGAAATTAGATTTGTTATATTTCGTGTAATTGTAACTCATTGCTCTTTCAGTGAAAATTAAGTTTCATCAGTTACATATTCGAATAGTCATTTATATTGGAGTTTTATTGTAATGGGTGCAATGTTTGATAGACGTTATCATTTCTCCTTAACAAGGCGCACTTACTATAAGAAAGTTCATATTTAGGTATAAATTATTTAATTGTGAAGAAAGATCACATTATTAAAACAGAGTTATATGTAACCTGGTGACAGGCAGTGCTTGCCTGTAATTTGCCGTTGTCTTTATGTTCTGTTTGTCCATAATGTAATTACCTGTACCTACACTGTTTGTAATTGGCCTTGGAGCTGTTGGCTTGGCACATAAATAATAAAGAATTGAATTATTTTATTATAATAATTGCGTATTATATAATTTTATTCCATTTTGTGAGAAATTTATTTCGTACATCACACGACGCCGTCATATTTGTTCTTGTTGACGTATAAACAATATTTCACCCACAATGTTCATACAGAAGTACAACTAGCTGCTCTCCGCACCAAATTTCACATACCTAGCTCCAGTGGTTCATTAGTTATCGTCATGAAGCCGTGAGTTAATTAAAATTTGTGGCGGAATCCGTGCTATTCTTTTACAGTCTACAGATAATTACTTCAAAAGTGGTAACATATTATTTATGTGAGGTCTGTTACCAGACGTTTTGTGATCTCACGGTAAGTGTCGCTACCTCTCGATTTCATGCATCCACCCTGTTGTTGTTAGTGATTGTACGAATACGAACGTTGCAATGGGATTCATGCCTACTTTCGTGAAGGTCTGTCAGACTGACTGAAAAGGTGGAATTGACAAACACAGGCAACACCATGAACTTACAAGCCTGCAGAACGTAATGTGGAGACTGTGAGACCAATTGCCTAGAATATTTGTAGATAATAACTGAACACCGAATCTCACAAATTGTGAGATATTGTGACCTGTAGACCCAGTGCTGAGCACGCCTTCCCGCGGAGACAGATTCTTGGTAAACAGCCCGTTTCTAGATAAACACGTTCCAACGAATACGCAACAATAGAGAACGTCTAATGCTAGACAGTGGGCGCGTTTTCTGTGAGGTCAGTCCCGAAAGATATATTACGAGAAGCCAGCAATAACTGAGAGCTCATTTGGAAGTCAGAATAGTTCCGGTGGAGTGTTCAGTTAGAAGAAGATGAAATGTGTCGAATAGTGAGTTGTCAAGAATTGAGTCAGAAAAGAGAGTCGGCAGTCGAAGGAATTAGACTGTGCCAGGAAACTTAGTGTGTGAGCTGAAGACTGTACATGTACTGTAGTTGCAGTGGTACGGTGAGGCTGTGATAAATCCGTTGCTAGGAAACGGATAGTGAAGGCTAGTGAAAGCTCACTGAGAAGATTCAGTGTGGAGTGATTTGTAGTGTGTGACTCAGCAAGAGCGTTATACTTGGTTATGGCTACTACTTGTGAATCATCAGTATATCCAATTACCATTCCGAACCTTGTCTTATAAATCACCTCTACGCGTTACAATATTATTCTCCTTCCGACCTGAACAGGCCAAGAGCTAGATTAGTGATGATGATGATGATGATGATGATGATGTCGTCTACCAAAATAATAAATAAATAAACATATTTCGTGCTAGTGGGGATGCAAGCCGACAATATTAAGTGTTCTTTCTTCAGAAACATTGCCTCTTTCTGTATTCCTTTTTTTCCTTGGCACTACAGCCCCAGTGGGCCTAGGCCTGCCTCCATGAACTTCTCCGTTCACTTCGGTTTTTCTATATCTTACACATTCGGTAGGACCCCTTGGCGGGTGATCAGCTCGTCGCAAGGCCTCTACCTGTACACAAACACAGAAAAACGCACACACACAAACCAAACATCCATGAACTGAGTGGGATTCGAACCCACGATCCCGGTTTCCAAGCGAGCGAAAACAGTATTTCTTTATTCTTACAAGAATAAAATTAATATTAAATTATAAAAATATTTTTGTGGAAATGTGTGTTATCCTACAAGTCAACATTTTATCCCTGTTAATATGTTAAGGCGCGTCCNCGAGTAATGTGGACGCGCCTTTAGGACATTGGTATTGGAAAGTTTAACGTAAGGGGTTTGTCTGATGAATAATACTACAGCTTTCGCGTGCATACTAGGCTTTGAACGTACCCTAACTGAATTTGTCTCTTCCTCGTGTTTAAATCTTGCCAGAATTATATACGAGTGTTAGCAACCTGACAGATACAAACCACTTCAGTAGTTTAGTCTTTTGTGTGTATATGTATACACTCTAACGAACTGTTGGCTGTTCTTCATGCCATGTGTAATAAAATTTTCCTCATCACTTGATCTTTTAAAGGGCAATGGTTACTTACTTACTTACTTACTTACTTTCTTACTCATGGGGCCGCGCCATAGCTCAAGCGGTTAGTCGCTGGCTTCCCACTGCGGCGGCCCGGGTTCGATCCCGGGTCTGGTCAAGTGGGATTTGTGGTGGACAAAGTAGCGCTGGGGCAGATTTTCTCCGAGTACCTCGGTTTCCCCTGCCAATCTTTATTCCACCAATTGCTCCACAATCACCCTCACCTATCATCTGGGGCTGGTACAATAGGCCAGAAGTAGCTGCAGTACAAGGGACTTAGTCCCACCCCACTAGCATTAAAAAATTACTTACTGATGGAGCCGAGCCCTTCTTGAGAATTCGCCAATTGTGCTCCTACTCAAGAATTTCCCAGCATTTTATGGAACCAAAAGGTTCATTACCATGTTCGCAAGAGCTCTCCACTGGTCCCTATCCTGAGCCAGATCAATCCAATTCATAACATCAAATCCTATCTCTCTAAGATCCATTTTAATATTGTCCACCAACCTATGCCTTGGTCGTCCCTGTGGTTTCTTTCCTCCCGGAAGGACAATGGGTAGGTCTACTACATGCACCTGCTTTAACATTTTGAATCTCCCAGTTTTGTCCGAAGCTGCGTGCTTATGAGTTTTGCCTAATTCTTTGGAAGAGGAAGGAGCATTAACTTGTTGGTCTTTGAAATGAGCAGTGTGTTTTCTGTGATGTAGCAACTGAATTGTTAAAATTATTTACATATATTTCTGAACTAAGATATTTAAGTAACTAATTATTCCGAAAGTATCGACCTCGTGGGTAAATCTCCTTCATAAGCGGAAATGTCGGATCTCGGAAAAGAGGCCCGGTAATATTGACCGAGATACAGTGTGCCTTTACTGAGATTCTCGAAAGGAATATTAGAATATTATCTGAAAATAGGTCACGACCACTGCATTCCACGTTCTTTCCGGTGTACAATATGAAATCATCATAGTATTTGAGTCTATTAAACTGATGCCTTTATGTGGGTTCCGTCCACTTGACTGTTATAAGAATTATAGTACAAGTTCGAAGGATTTCGAAAATGACAATGTAAATTAGAAATTAAATATTTTACGCAATGTCAACGCTCCTCTCTCTGACCACAAAATGAAGTAGGCTTGTCGAATATAAATTGCACGACGAAAAAAGATTTAAAGAAATTGGATTACACACACTTTTACCCATTTTATTCATTCACATAATGAGACACAGGACACCTATGTGACAAGATTTGTTATTACGTTCATCAATGCTGGCCGTGTCTCCGGCCTCCATTTTCCTTCTGTACCTCTGTACTTTATTTTGTAGGTGATATATTGACCCGAATTAGAATGACAAGTAACTTCTCTGGCTAAAAGTGTTAAAACTCATATTCGTACTCTTCAAATTAACCCGTAAGAATTATAACAGCAGCCGCAAACTAACTTAATTACNCTCTCGAAATAAATTTTGGCAATGATCTAGTTTAGATAAACAAATAATTTAGGATGCTGAGAGTTTATTAAAGCTTTCTTTAAAATATAGAAGGATATTTTATAGGAAAACATGGAAACGTGGAGTTAGCGAGGGGCGGAAGTGGAGATCAAGAAAACAACGCTGATCTTAAGTGGTTGATAAAGCGATAGTAAATACCACGTGAAAAGAACCCTAAGCGATATGAAATTCTTGCAGGAATGGTAAGACTGTTGTTTCAATGCAACTTCTGAAGTCGTTTGTTTCACTTGTGAACGGTGTACCGCTTTTCGGCTGAAATCCAGGCCGGGCTTTTCAGTTGTTGAAGCCAGAGAGGAGGGAGTGAAACGAAAGATTTATCCTGGCCCGCCCATGTCATTCGGAAATATAAATGACGTTCATCTCTGGTTCGTATACCATGACGGGAGATATTTTCAGAACTTGGCAGCAAGAGCTGTCAAAAGTGGGGTAAAACTGTAGCACTGGCGCCGGCAGGGGCAAGTTCTGAAGCAGCCAAACAACGCGCCATGCTTCATGGTCCCTTCAAACTCGGTGGAGAGCTGTAGCGGAAAATGGTTATATATGTCCTGCGTTATTTCTAAATATGTGGTTGGTCCTTACGTATGGTCGTGCATAGAGACCTGTTTAACTAACTACGCAGAGAAGAGCCCTACTTGAGAAACTAGTAATGGCTCAGCTGGTTGAGAATTAGTCTTTTCTGGAATCCGAAGTTTCGTTTCTGTACCCAGGCGAGGTCCTGTCCTATCTCGAGACAGTTTAGTCAAAAATTACTGGGATTTTGTCCATCGTCCGTTATTCGAAAAAAATTGAGAACACAGCGTTTCGGAAATTGGACCTGTTTTCAAGTCGACATCTGAAGACTGAAACAGATTCGATTTCTGAAACGCTGTGTTTTCTAGAATACGGGATTATGAACAAAGTTCTAAAAGTCAGTAATTCTAAGTGTTTTACACCACCGTCAGACCCCTTTAGAATCTACCAGCTCCATTCAGACTTATTTCTTTATATATAAATTGTAACATTATTCTTCCATCTATATCTAGGTCTCCAAAGTGGTTACTCTCGTCAGGTTTTCAGATTAAACTGTGTGCTTCTCACGTACCAGGCGTGCTGTATGTCCCATCCATCTTATCCTATAATTTATCACGAGTACAAATTATGGCACTCTTCGTCATAACCTGTATCCTCAATATCGTCTTCAAGTTCGCCCTGAATATGTTCTGTATTTAACAGTAACGATGAAGTAAACATTTCTTTGTAGCATATTGTCTTCTGAGAAGTGGTGCCATTTAGTTCGGCAGAGGTTTCAGGGGAATTCGGAATAAATTTCTGCATCAGTCTTCATGGTAGAAGAGTAAAATTCCACAAATGGCGATCAAAGTTCGATGCCAGATCAAGACATATGGGATTTGTGATGGAGAAAATGGCACGGGGGCAAGTTTTATTTCAGGTATATGGGTTTCTCCTGCTACTTCTGCCAGCTGCTTTACATCCATTAATCATCCTAGCATTGACACTTAGAGTCTATATTCTGACAGAGTCGTTAAGCGAAAAAAAGAAAAGCGTGTAACTCGAAGAGTACTGCCGCTGCAACTGTGAGAACAGAGGAACAGCGCTCTTATCTGTGAACCTTAGGCTCTCCCGCTACCTATCTGCACATGTCGCGCGCAGTATCATACAGATAGGGTGAGGTTTGAGGTTCTGAAGATTACTGTCCTCAGACAACCTGAAGATGGAAGCAAAAAGTTCCTTCGAAACGTCTGTAAACATCCACCAGACCATACGATATCACATACCAGACAAGAGTAATTTTCAGATTCACAACCATGAGAACCTGAGGCCTCACAGTTCCTAGTCAAGTTGTGCGCCGTAGGTAGGGTCCTGAACACTAGAGTGGCGATTATCACGGAAATGCAAAAGCATAGATTCGGAATGCGGTAACACCCCTGCTTCACATTCAGAGCATCCAGGGGACACATTATCACATCGACAGTCTGAACCTCTTCCAGTCATATGCTGCGATAGTACGTTAAAGTAGGCCACGACAGCTTGATTACCACATTCTCAGTAGTATTGCTCTTGACGTTACATTCTTATGCAGCCGAACAATCACCCTTCAGTAATCCAAAGATTTCAGTGATAATTCTGTACGGCAATGAAGTGTTTATTTGATAACGCTTCAGTATCTACAGAGGTTGGTTCTAAAGGGGTCTGACGATGGTGGATGACGCACAGAATTACTGGGGTTTTTGGTCTCTTTCCATCGTCGGGAATTCTAGGTAATAGAAGACACGATGTTTCGGAAACTGGATCTGTTTCCGTCTTCAGGTGAGGAAGGAAGACACCTACACAATTACTAAGATTAGCTCTTTCTAAGGGGCTAACTGAGTAGGCGTCTTCCTTTCTCACCTGAAGACGGAAGTAGATCCAGTTTCCGAAACGTCTTGTATTCTATTACCTAGAATTCTGGACGATGGACAAAAGTCCAAAACTCCAGTAATTCTATCTGAAGAGGTTGTGTATAGCGCCTAATTATAGCATGGATATGAGCGAAAATTATGTGATAGGTAGCGGTTGTGGCCTATTTAAGGTACAATTCCAGCATTTACCTAAAAGCACCGAGTAAATCAAAGAAGATAACTCTCGTTCGAGGCAGCTAGCTCTCCACGCGAGATCATGCCTAGGGGACTGGTTTCTGGCGTCCGAGCGTTCGACTCCGATGAAAGTATTGCTACAGACACGGTAAAGTGAGCCTGTGCGGGAACAGCCATCTGAATCCATCAGAATTTGCCCTTACTTCTAGAAGCGGCAATTATATTGCGTCCCCTGGGGGATGTAGGTATGTTAACATGTGTCATAACGAAGCTAATACTCGTACACGTACGTGCATACATGGATGCAGCGGTAACGGTGCAAATTGGTATTCAGGTGTTTCTCGGTTAGAATCTCGGTTGATATCCTACCCCCAGTCTAGAGGCAATGCTTAGGCGAATCACCAATGTTCCCCGAGACGGACCGAGGTGTTCCCCATCTGATACCGGGAAATGGTGGTCCTGTAATGTTAACGGGTATGAAAATTGCATGTTTCGCATACAATGAGGCATTTCCTCGATGGAGTGTGATTTGATTCCAAATTCTACCCTTTCTGTTTTGGAAATTGTTGGTCCCCGAGTTCCTGCCCGGTATATCAGAGACTTTGCATTGTTCAATGTTTGCTCCTCATGTAAAAACTGTCCCTCTGCTAGATGTGCAGCAGCTGCTAATGTTGTTTGCAGGGGCGTTGACTTACTCTGAGTCGAAACCGTTCTCCTTTATCATATTGTAAAATGTTCCATGCATCATATTGGAACAATAATTATACGCAGCTTGTGCGTACNCCATCCGATGTTTGCGTCCGTTTGTTTGTGTTATTTTTCCTCGAGTACTTGATAGTTTTGCTTATGTAGTAAAGTCAAAGTAAAGCTATCCCTGTAACAGGCCGTGAAGGCCCACAGGGCTGTGAGACGTTGAGGGTCCCACATTATCTAGACAATCGGCTCAAATATGGCGGTAAGATTGTCAGTCTTATGCGCCGGCCGCGCTTTAGTCCCCAGGAAAATTATTTAATTATTTCTGGTACTCATTTCTGTTAGAGACTGAGTCGATCCCAGGGCCACAGTGCGGCCGGAAGGATTAGGTCAATTGAAAAAAATCCAGTGACCTCATCGGGACTTGAGCCCGCGACCTTCCGGCTTGTAGCATAATACCTCAACCAACTGCGCTTGCTTCAGAGAATTCAAGTCTACCTTCTCTACGTAAGTGGAGACCTTATTCTGGTTTGTTTTCCTTCATTCATGTTTATTGCGGCGTCAGATCGTGACCTTCCGTGTTGGCAAATATTAGTCTTCATGTCCCCACTGGCTCTTTTAGAGGCATTTGAATGTTCGGGCGCACAAGCTTTCAGCGTGATGAGCAAATGCGTCGATATATTTTAACTGAAATCAGTTTTTAATTTTTTCCATTCTGGTCCGTCACTAATAATATCATGAAAAATTAAACAGTTCCGTCTTGTGTGGCTGGTGAAGATTTTTCTTATTTCAGTTAATTATGTCCTTATATGTTTCGGTCTTCAGAGACCATCTTCAGAAGGACACCTTTACATCAATACAGTAGAAGCCACTATTACAGTACATGTTATAGAAGTTAAAATATATACATACAATATAAATAATATACAATTGGCTGTAAAATCTAAAGTCTTTACAACAACAGCGGCTGTTCCAATACTTTAAAATATTTATAATTGGTTTGTTAAGACTACTGGAATTCGTAAACCAAGCGGGTTCGTATCGTCCCTCTTATATTCGTTTGAAGGGGTCCGAACGTGTGCCGCCTTGTCATGCTCGAGAAGACGGTTCTTTGGCTTTGTCCTCTATGTGTTTGTGGTGCGCTGTGTTGTTTTACATTTTAACTTTTAGAACATGTACTGTAATAGTGGCTTCTAACTGTATTAATGTAAAGGTGTCCCCCTGAAGATGGTCTCTGAAGACCAAACATGTAAGAGCATAAATAACTGGGAAAATGCTCGTGCTACAGAAACACGTAAGCTGTCAGAATCGTGAGATCATTTTGCTTCCTTCCTCATGTCATGAAGCGGGAAGCAAAATTAATTTTTAAATAATGTAATTGATGATTTACGCTTGTTGTTAGGAAACTGCCTTGTTTGTTGAACATAAAACGAAGTATCTGGAAGCAGAAAACTTTGATTCAGTTCTTGTAGCGTTCAAGAGAAACTGGGTTCTAAAAGCATTCTGTTGTATAAATACTCGTACCACATCTCTTAGTCTGCTCTTTACTTCGGGGCACGCGTTAGCGTAGTTGGTTAAGGCATTATGCTACAAGCTGGAAGATCGCAGGATCGATTCCCGATGAGGTCATTGGATTTTTCAATTGACCTTATTCCTCCAGCCGCACTATTGTACTGTGTTCTACTCAACCTCTAACATAAATGAGTACCAGAAATATTCCTGGGGGTAAATGTTGGCCGGCGAGTAAGGCTACTTCACCGCCACTGTGAGCCGATTGTCTAGAAAATGTGGGAGCCTCGATATCTCGCAACCCTATGGGCCTCCACGGCATGTTACAGGGATAACTTTACCTTTTACTCTTTCTGTTAAAGCGCTTGACAGATGGGGTGTAAATTACAACAATTTTTTCAAAATTTCCTACATTTTAAAGGGCCAGATATATTTATATTACCATATCAGAATGTGCTGTGGTTGAATCCGTTTGTCCTTATCTGTTCTCCCTAATACTCATTAAAATAATTGACATGGTAGCATGGAACTTAACGCCATATAGAACCACTAGAAGTCACTTAATCGTTTCTTCCCATCTTTCCGTGGTGCGTGGTTGTGTGAGATTCATTTATGAAGCTGGTGTAATTTTGTTCGGAGTCATGAAATATCGCATGGTAATAGACTTTCAAGAATTATTCACACTTCATGCTGGTTTTATTAATGTTAAACAACAACGAGGGTCCGAATATTTTTGTATATGAAGCTTTAAACTTACTCATGATGATTATTAAACCTTGGGAGGTAGGCCTGTGATGTTTGGTAAGGACATGATTGTGAAGTTACTTAACAAACACATTGCAAAGTGTACATGCTGTTTGATTATCAACACTTATATGCAGGAAGGAGTTTAGGAACTTTCATTGTTATTATTTGATATAATTTATGAATGTAATAAAAATCTGAAGATTACATATGGAGATTATGCAAACATGTTGATCCTCGTGAGGATAATTGAGGAACTGTTCCAAGAAAATAGCGGTTCCGGTTTAGAAAACCGAAATTAACGGCCGTCGGGATCCATTGCGCTAACCACGCGACACCCCTCTATCTGCAAAAAGTTGGCACTAACTTCGTCGACAAGCGGCAGTCATTCGAGGCCACGGAGCTTGTTTAGTCTGTTTGCTTGTTGATTATTGGATAATTGTAATTAATAAGTTATAATACTCACTACGAACGTCGTACAGCTGATTACAAAATTTCTAGTAATCTACACATCTATATTGCCGGTCACGGTAGCCGAGCGGTCTAAGGCATGTACTGTCTTCGCTCGCTTGGAAACCGGGATCGTGGGTTCGAATCCCACTCAGGGCATGGATGTTTGGTTTGTGTGTGTGCGTTTTTCTGTGTTTATTTACAGGTAGAGGCCTTGCGACGAGCTGATCACCCGCCCAAGGAGTCCTACCGAATGTGTAAGATGTAGAAAAACCGAAGTGAACGGAGAAGTTCATGGAGGTAGGCCTAGGCCCACTGGGGCTGTAGTGCCAAGGAAAAAAATAACATCTATATTTGTTCATATAACTGGATACCTTAGTTGATGATTTTGTTTTGTCATGTCTGTAGCCTAAAATGCTTGGACAGTACCTTCATACCCCTATAAACGCTTCCTTCAGCCTTCTTCCACGTCATCATTTTGAGTCCTGCCACAGTTCGATGCTGTAAAGTAAGCAGTGAGGTAGAAAACTGCAGTTAAACAATCACTAACTGTGAAGATTACAAATGATTTTATATGCTGAAACTTGCTAAATATGTGAAGTTCGCGTAACATCGTTATACACGTAATTTCGCTCAAAACGGGTAGCATATTTGCGAATTCACTTAACATGTGGCAAGCTGATATTAGTAAGGATTAAGTGTATAATCTCCGGGTGTACGGTACTATAAACCGCTTCCCTTCAAGTGCTTTCAGTGACGCTAAAAACTTTTATACACCTAATATCATATGGATGACCGCATTTTTTTTTTCCGGAATTCCTGACTTAACAATTTATAATGCAATATGTACGGTTATATGGTCACACCACACTATCAAGCAGCACCACAGAAAGAATTGCAGGTAATTTCCAGGAATTCAATCAGTTTGACTCTCCAGCCGTCCTTACTTCTGCAGAAATATCCGTCGATGCCTTCCTGGATAGAAGGCTAATTTAGCCCCAGAGATGTTTTGTATTCTTGGTGACAAAGAACCCCCAACCTCTTTACCGGGAATGAAACGTAGGAGAACCCAGTTTGTAGCCTTTATGGCCCATCATTACATCACAGCAGCCGCGCGGTGTAAGGCATGAATTGCCTGCACTCGCTCGGACGTTGGGATCGTGGGTTCGATCCCACTCAGGACATGTTTGTTTGGTGTGTGTATGCGTTTATTCTGTTTATATTGTCCTATGTTTAGGTAGAGTCCTCGCGACGGGCTGATCACTCGTCCAAGGAGTCCTACCGACTGTGTAAAAATGATTACGGAACTGAATAAGAGGCCTGGACCTTGAATGGGCTGGAAGAGCCATCGAAAAAAAAAATATAAAACGTGTAGTTATCACTGCTGCAAGGTTATTACGTCGGAAAGACTTACGAGGAAGTGGAATTAAAATTTCACACAATCTTCACCTCGGCACTACTTATAAGTGCCTGGTCAGCTTCACGCCTTGGTCGAGTTGTCCGCTGACACGAGCCCGTGTTGCCCTTTGTAGAGGACCGAGAGTTGGTCTGGTCACTTTGCCCTTGACAATCACTTTATTCACTGTGCTGTGCCTCTTCGCCTAGTTACCATTCACAGAGTTCAAAAGCTACAAAAAACCAATCGTGCTTGTGAGAAATGTATAGAAACATTCGTGAAATTCGATTTCATTGGAAAACATTCGTCTCCAAATGTAAACCCCTTGACAGCAAAGGGCTTCATGAACGCTCCAGTCCAGCTTGTTGACCAGTGGAACCGTTGCCCACACAGGTCATCATCATTGCGAGACACACTTCAATTCCGTGTGAAACGAACTACGCAGATTTGTTCCTGACGGCACAACAACCGCCATCTTGATGCAGTACTACAGCTGCTCTGCTAGACACTTCACATTTACCCATTCCGTGCTCAAGAACACTGTCAGCTTACGGTCTGAACGTATTTTATGTCTCATAATGACTTTCGCGAAAATACATTTACTGTCATCCCATATTAATTCATGTTAACTTATGTGATTTAAGTAAACTTAGAAACATACAAGCCGAAGAATTCGTTTTCTCAATTAAGAGAAACCAGACAGCGTTCAGCTACGAACAAGTCACCCGATATCAGTTTTATATTTGTATATCTTCTTAATGAAATCGTGACATGTCAACGCATTGCCAGGCAACGGGTTTTCTAAACAAGTTCCCGCGAAGACAATTCTAGGTGAACAGTCCTTTTGTAGGTTTCGTAACAACAGAATGTCTGCTAACATTCTCAGGGTCCAGCACACAACAGTAGATGAGACTGTGTTTTCTATGTCGTCCGCGCCTAGCAGCGGTGGTACAGCGGGATTTTGCAACCCGCTTCTAAGCAATGGCTCGGTAAACACACTTCCTGTAGGTAGTGGTGTCACGCAACAGTGGATAGAGAACGCGTGACGTATTTTCTGTGTGGTTCGTGCCGCGGCTATATAACGAGATTCCCAGAATAGCCGGGAGAGTGACAGAGTTAGTACAAGGGCAATTACATGTCAGTCATAAGCTGTAGGAGTGAGCCCAGAAGAATTTTTAGCTCCGAGGTTGCAGAGTGATTGAAGACGAAATAGCGAGAAGACTTCATCTTGATTTGAAATGCTAGTTTCTGTATTGAGATCCGTTTCCAATAAACGACTAGTGAAAACGGATAATCCTTGATTGTGTGCAAAGTTAAACTTGAAAGTGAGTAAATCAGAGATAGAGCTGTATTTAAGTGTGATTAAGAGAAATTGTAGCCAAGGTGCTAATAAATCCAATCATCCGAAGTAGAGCCCGTTATTTTCGTCACGCGTACTCCCCCCCCCCCTACGCGCGACAGTATGTTGCATGAACTTAAAGTCATCTCTTCAATGAATAACCACCAGGGATCTGTACAAGTGACGCATTTCATTATACCCTGTCCATAATGGAGATAATTTTTACAATTGGCGATGTTGAAGAGACAAAAAAACTACATATTCCAACCCAGAGTCTTATTAAGAAGGCATAGATTAAATTACCTATATTTTAAAAGCAGAATTTATTTGATTTCCTTTGGTTGCTTGAAGTTATTTATCTCTAGTGCTTTACAGTTTGTAGTTCGTACAATATTCTAGGACTGACATTCTGACCAATGTTGCTTCAAGTACTTTTGAGATATTTTGGTGAGATTGCAGTATAAATCAGTGCAATTAATGTTATAAGAGGCTTTGTATAATCTCCGCTTCGCCTAATGTCAGATATGAGAGCAGTAAAATAGAATTCCTGGCATAATGAGGCAGTAACAAGAACAGAGGTGGGTTTGTTTCTGAGTATTCTACTGCCAGATTAGCTATTGTATTGTGTTTTTTCTGAGTGATCAGATGCAACTGTGGCAGATTTACATTTAGTTTAGGCATGAGGCCCAGATGAACAAGGCCCTTGTTTCATTTCCGAAACTGGTAATATAATGAAAATTATGCACATGAATCCTCTCCCAGCCTTGAGACTGCGGCTTCTCTGCACTATGATTAACGTCTGCACAGCCCTTTGGTGCAACGGATACCACTAAACGTATTCGCCGAGGGAGGGTAGTAGGTCAACTGGCAGAGGGATTTCGGCACTAGGGGAGGAAACTTGATGGTACTTTGTCCCAATTAGTGTATATATAAACGAAAGGGATTGTAACGCTCCACGGAGGCTGATGGGTCTTGCTCTTCATACACTAAGAGCTGCCTAACTTGAAAGCAGAACTACTAACATCAGAACTTACCTCACCTCACTGTTACACCGAATATCTACAACGAGAAATGTAAGCTTTTTCTTTTCGTCATTTAATTGAGTAAGTAAAAAAAAAAATAAGTAAAGCTCTCCCTGTACCAGGCCGTGAAAGTCCATAGGGTTGTGAGATATTGAGGGTCCCACATTATCTAGACAATCGGCTCATAGATGGCTGTAAGGTTGTCAGCCTTACGCGCCGGCCGCGCTTTACTCCCCAGGAAAATTATTTAATTAATTCCTGGTACTCATTTCTGTTAGAGGCTGAGTCGACCACAGGATCATAGTTGCGGATGGAAGGATTAGGTCAATTGTAAAGAATCCAGTGATCTCATCGGGACTTAAACCCGCGACTTTCCGGCTTGTAACATAGTCCCTCAACCAACTACGCTACCGCGTATTCTCTTCTGACCTCCTGTACGTCCACTAAATCTAATTTATATTTTGAGATTTCTTCTGCCACTGCTCTGAGTGAACCTGCCCTATACATACTTCTGACGTTCCAGGTACCGAATATCATATCCATTTTCTTTAGCCGAGGTCGTTTATCCAGAGGATCCGTCCAGGTCCGAGGCTTTGTGTTCATTATTTTTATGGTGAGGAGTTTAAGCCCCACGCCCAACCCCCAAGCTGGAGGACCATTTCTTGTCTGTTCGCGACTGCTTATTCAATATATTCGCAGCTTCCACCAATACCTGGAAGGCGTCTCCAAATAGAGTGATGAAGTTGGAGGCGATACGTTCCTCCGAAACGTCGGTTCACACTAATTCTACACGGCCCCACATCCCAGAAGACGTCATTCTTCATAGTCGCCGCCTTGAAAACTTCATACCTTTCATACTCCTATATTTCGCAACAGCTTTCGTTCACATGACCTTTTCGAACAAAGTTTCGTGTATAGTTGTGTTACCGTAAATGTCCAACATCTATTACAATCCTTCACGTAGCCTATTGGTAATTGGCGATGGGTTCATATACCTAGTTATCCAGTCGCTTTACAGAGCTATAGCGCGTTAATGAAGGATACAGGTGATATTGTGCAGGGCGGGTCTTCTGGCTGCGGTAGTGAAAAGGCCTAACTAACTCCTGCAGGACAAGCACAGATGAGGCGATAATCGAGCGGGACACGGCTACAGTAGCTCCTCTCCCTGGTATTGATCTGTGTGACCCCATGAGGCTGCAGGCTGCTTGGCTGGCGAGCGGGCGTACAAGAAAACAAAACAGCAGTCAACTGTTAGAATATTTGTATGTCGCGTCCCGTTATTCTTATGTCACACACTCAGGTTCAACGCTTCGCCTCCCCCTTGGCCTTCTTTTTCTAACTTCTTACCACCGCATCCCACGGTTCTACTTGCTATATTTTCCTTTACCCTTAACAACTACATCAGGGGCGTCACCAGGAATTTCTCTAAGGAAGACGGCAACCGGAAAGTTTGCTTTCAGATTACTTTTAAACACTTAAAATTAATTTTGTATTTGCATTATTTGCCTTATAGTATTTAGGAAAGGAAATTATTTCTTAAAACGCATATAACTTTTGATATTCTGCATATTTCTATCGCTTTCAATTTTGAATTCTTTTTAAGATATCGGGGGAATTGGGGCAGATGTCTGGCCTTACCTCCTCCCTCTTGGAGCGCATACTCTGTTGTTGTTTCGTAAAATTTGTCTGCAGTAAGTCATGAATATGTCGGTCACCGTAGCCGAGCGGTCTAAGGCATGCACTGTCTTCGCTCGCTCGGAAGCCGGGATCGTGGGTTCGAATCTCACTCAGGGCATGGATGTTTGTGTGCGTTTTTCTGTGTTTGTCTACAGGTAGAGGCCTTGCGACGAGCTGATCACTCTCCCAGGGAGTCCTACCGTATGTGTAAGATCTAGAAAAATCGAAGTGAACGGAGAAGTTCACCCGTGAAATAGTGCGAGGACATAAGTGCTAGACCTCGTGTGTATTGAGTTTTTAATTGTTTTAATGTTTAACTGTCGCAGATGGTTTGTGCTGTGGTTGATTTATATCTTGTGTTGTTGCTGATTTCCGGAGATTGGACCCAGCTGAGTAGGTTTTACCTGAAGACGGAGACAGAATCCAGTTTCCAGAATGTCCTGTTTTAGAACAAAAACAGAACGATGAATAATGTCCAGAGACAATAATTTTATTAATATTCCAATGTCATAAAATGTTAGATGCAAACATTTATCCTGTTAGTTGCTTCGGCCTTGAAGATGGAGATAGTATCTTCCCCGAAACGTTGGTAGTCTACTACCAGATTGCAAGGAAATCGTAGCCCTGAAGACAGCACTCTTCAGAGTCGCCGCAGTGAGAAACTCAAATTAAAAAATACGAAAGTCGTTTTATTGCAGCTATCGTCAGAACTCTTACCACTTGTCACATGTCAGGTAAAACGTATAACAAAATGGTCTGAGATTTTTCACGCCCATTGTTGATGCTGTTCCACCAGCGAACATAAGAGTTGTGTCAACTAGCAGGCAGACCGCAACTTCTGTGAAGTGGAGGATCCAGTGTTACGCTAAAAGCATCGGAACCTACAAATATGTCTCAGCCACCATTAAAGTGACACCGTGGAACGAAGGATTCATACCTTATTTGCTGCCCAAAAAATGCCATGTTTCCCCGAAACACGAAGGTTCATCACAGTCTTCACGAGATACAGTCACTAGACCTTATTAAGAGCCATCCATTTTAACATTTTAAACCCAAGTGAGCTTACATCTCTCCTGTGACATCACTCTTTCAAGTTTGCCAACAAACATGCTGTATGTATTTCTCACACCCAGGCTAGTGCAACACGCCTGCCCCTCTCCTTACTTACTTACTCATGGAGCTGAGCCCTTCTTGAGGACCCGCCAATTCTGCAGCTACTCAAGAATTTCCCAATATATTATGGAACCCGAAAGTTTATTACCGTGTCCACAGGAGGCCCCCACTGGTCCCTATCCTGAGCCAGATCAATCCAATACATATCATCCCAGCCTATCTCTCTAAGATCCATCTTAATATTGTCCACCCACCGACGCCTTGGTCTTCCCAATATTCACTTTCCTTCTGGCTTTCCCACCAATATCCTATACGCATTCCTCGTCATCCCTCTCATTATCGTTGTCATAATCAACGTAACACAATTTTTTTTCCCCCCTTAGCACTACAGCCCCAGTGGGCCTATGCCTACCTCCATGAACTCCTCCGATCACTTCGGTTTTTCTAGATCTTACACATTCGGTAGGACTCCTTGGGCGGGTGATCAGCCCGTCGCAAGGCCTATACCTGTATACAAACAGAAAATCGCACACACACAAACTAAACATACCTGCCCTGAGTGGGATTCTAACCTACGATCCCGGCTTCCAAGCGAGCGAAAACAGTACATGCCTCAGACCGCTCGGCTACCGTGACCGGCACGTCAAGTGCAAATTCTGAAGGTCATGGGTGTATGAATTTTCCGCATTTCTCTTATTTCCTGTCTGGCAGGTCAAAATATTATACAGTACAAATTTATGTATGTTCTTGGAAGTGAAATACCAAGTTTATGTTTTTTCCTTGGTTGGTTTAACCATTTTTATCAAGTACGTTAATGACAATTAATTGGCGGGAAACCGATAAGATATTGTTGTGCTTACCTATTTTTTTTATTGCTAGTGAGGTGGGACTAAGTCCCTTGTACTGCGGCCACTTCTGGCCTATTGTACCAGCCCCAGATGATAGGTGAGAGTGATTGTGGAGTAATTGGTGGAATGAAGATTGGCAGGGGAAACCGAAGTACTCGGAGAAAACCTGCCCCAGCGCCACTTTGTCCACCACAAATCTCATTTGACGAGACCCGAGCTCGAACCCGGGCCGCCGCGGTGGGAAGCTAGCGACTAACCGCTTGAGCTATGGCCGGCCCTGTTGTGCTTACCTAAGTATCAGTTCATCAGGATATAATGCAGAATGCTTAACCATAGATTCAGTTGCCAGCAAGTAGCAATTGCAGGAGCGGATAATTAACAATTTCATGTACAGAATTACCGAGTTCTTGGACTTTTTCCACTGTCCGGAAATCTAGGTAACTGAGGACACGACGTTTCGGAAACTTGATCTGTTTCTGTCTTCAGATGAGAAAGGAAGACACGTACTCAGTTGGGCTCCTTGGTCCAGTGACTGAAATTAGCTCTTTCTAAGGGGCCCAACCGAGTAGGAGTCTTCCTTTCTCACCTGAAGACTGAAACAGATCCAGTTTCTGAAACGTCATATCTTATATTATCTAGAGTGTCCCCTATTACCTAGATTTCCGGACGATGAAAAAAGTCCAAAAACCCTATAATTCTGTGTGTCATCCACCATCGTCAGAACCCTTTAGAACCAATTTCATATACGTTAGAACCTGATACTGCAGTTATATAACTTACAAACGGGTGAATTAATATATTTCATTTATGACCAAAGCTCTGGAAGACCTTTCGCCACGAATATGCATTAAGGGTTTTGTCTCTTCCGGTATAAGGATTAAAATTTGTTGCTGGATATTTTTCTGAACGTACCTGGAAGTTTCCGCCTTTCACTTAGCATTGCTAGAGCTGCTTCTGGTTTAGCATTTCTGATATTCTTACCAGTACTCAGATCTGTTCCTCTAAGCCTTCTCTACTAAGCTCGTATTCATTACGTTTCCTGCAAACTCTCTTATGCCGTCTGTGTTTGTCGTTAATTATGCGTTTCATTTGTTATGTTAACGTCCAACGTTGTGATCCATACGGAAGTAAGAGTGTGCTTTTATCATCCGAATCTTGAAAGGTTTTCTTTTAGCATTTCCATAATGTTCGTTTCATAGTAGCAAGGAAGAATTCAAATCTCTTTAGTTTTACATCAACTTCATTGCCTTTCGTCCTTATGCAAAATCGACAATTCCTTAAACATGTGTTAAGAATTTATTTGTAGTGAGGCACGCGTTAGCGTAGTTAGTTGAGGCACTATACTACAAGCCGGGAGTTCGCGGTTTCGATTCCGGATGAGGTCATTGGATTTTTCTGTTAATTTGATCGTTCCAGCCGCATTACGGCCCTGGAGTTGACTCAGCCACTAACAGAAATAAGTACCAGGAATATTCCTGGGGCTTAAGGTCGGCCGGCGCCTAAGGCTGACAATCTTACCGCTACCTGTGAGCCGATTGTCTAGAGAAAATGTGGGAGCCTCGACGTCTCACAACCCTACGGGCCTTCATGGCCTATTACAGGGATACCTTTACGTACATTTTTAAGAATTTATTTGTTCTCGAAGACATTATCTCCTGTCAGTGGAAATATACCTACACTCCCCCATACGCCATCATGCCATTGTGCTGAATGAAATGAGCACAGGGACGACTTTCTCCTTACTGTTTTCTATACTCAAGTAAGTAATTAGAAGAAACTTACCAAAGGTACCTACGTCTAATGCGTGAATATAGATATTTTCTTTTTAATTGGCTGGTTCGTATTCAAGTAATGCATTACCTGATGCTGAATGTTAGTGTGTCATTGAGAGCGAGCTTCAGAGTAAAATTTAGCCCTGTGCTTAACTAATTAAGCACTGCGCCGTGAAGGCTTATGGGACAGTGGACGATTTCTTGACCTCGGCACCAACTGGAGGGCGTCAGCTTCACGTCCCGGCCGCTTTATCCCCAGGGAAGGAGCCCCCGCTACCCATTGGATAGGAGGCTGGGTTGGCCCTAGAGCCAGTCTGGACGACATGGAGAAGTGAAAATTCTTTCCCCCATTGGGAATCAAACTCCGACCCCTAGGTCGTCCAACCCGTAGCCAGTCAATATACCGACTGTGCTATCCCGGCCCTTGTAGGCTTCAAAGCTCACCCACATATCTGTAGCCGCAAAAATTGATATGATAACTGTGTTGCTGTTTTTAAGTCGAGTGACTAGTTATGTCGCGTTTTTTCCCAGTGTTGTCCTTTCATCAGTGTCACAATATATTGCATCACAAAGCACACAAGCGTCGCTTCCCGGGCGGGATTAACTATTGCTTGCTTGATTGATTCTTGGCTTATATAATAAAGCCTTTTCTACTTCACTGTTTATACAGTGTGGGCTGGAAGAAGGGTTCAGAATAATAATTTGGAAATGGGGTTCAACTGCTACAGCTTACATAAAATTGTGAGAGAGTGTTGCTATATAGTTATGTAGCACCAGGGAATATCTTAATAAGCTAAATTACTGTCAAATTATCTAGTAAGGCTTTGTGTTATTAAATTGTTTACGTAGAAATATTCCATTCTCTCGTGAAAACGCGAAAGATATATGCAGGCATGCAAGTAATTAATTGAGATCCAAATATCTGAAGTTTGCAATATAATTTTATCTAAGTATCTGTGTGAATAGTGTTCACACATATTCTATAAATACTAATGTTTAAAATACAGGGAGTCCAAAATCAAAACAGAATGATTCAGAAAATTCTTTACTTGCACTACATTCACGGCAAAGTGCCCGCCTAAAGTTGTGTACTCGGGAGGGTAAGCGTGATGGGGCAACAAATAGTTACCTCCCTGGTCCTTTTGACAGCTTCTTGGGATGATTTCCGGTTAAGCAGTATGCTGCAATGGATGATTTACCGACACTGTTTAGTAGAAAATGATTATTAGTAAAGAATGCAATAAGGTCAATAATGTAAAGCTATCCTTGTAACAGGCCCATAGGGTTGTGAGGCCTCGAGACTTCCACATTTTATAGACAATCGGCTCACAGATTGCGGTGAGATTATCAGCCTTTTGCATCGGCTGCCATTTACACCTAGGAAGATTTCTATTACTCATTCATTTCTGTTAGAGGCTGAGTCGACCCCAGGATCATAGGCAGGTCTGTAATAATAATAGGGTGAATAGTTGCCTTTACAGCCGTGACCACTGATCTAGGTGCGGTTGTTTTCCAACAGTGTGATTTCGAAATTACAGATATACTGCGAAATTGAAAGAATAGCGAAATGCAACAGTAAGAATTATGGACGGAAACGCGGAAAATCGATTCGATGGATGTGGCTAGACGGGAAACAAAATAATTACCTGGGTAACCAGCGGGAGATGGATAAACCGGCACGAAGGGAAACCAAGAGAGGGTTTAGAGTAACAGGTTAAACACCATTTGGAAAAAAATGCGCTCACCTAATGGACTCCGGATTAAAAGAGGTCCGTATAGCCGCCCCCAGGAAACTGCTATAGCCGGAATCGTTATCAGTCGCAAGACCGAGTTGCGAATACCGATAGTTTTCCGCAGAAGAAGTGGCAGGGGAGTGGGATATAGACAATCAAAGGCCAGAGAGGAGGGGAAAAGCACAGGAAGGCAATAAACAGTGAGCTAGGTAAAACACGACACTCGCCGGAGGTTCACCTTACAAACGCTATTCTTCTGTAAAATATAACAAGATTGTTAAGAATAGAATTTACAGTTTAACAGGTGCGGATTAGCAAAATGAATTATAAGTTAGATGAGTAAGACTGTGACCAAACGTTCCCTTTAAAGAAACATTAGATTTGCATTAAATTTTTTTCTGTTACGTGAAAGTCTGTTTGGCCAGAACTTAAAAGTGTATATTGAATGAATAAACGGTTAGTATTGTCAAGTGTTGGATAGGTATAACGCGACAAATAACTTCACGCCGTATTTTATATAGCGAATTTTATTTCACATTCGCACTTACAATCACCCAAATTACAGATTCACAATTACTTCTATCTTCAGTATCACAAATACTACACTCCAAATGCCAGAATACAACTGACTGGTTGCTGGCTAACTCGGAGGTAGCTCGAGGACTGTTGATAACACACTCGCTCGTAGGCTTGCTCGGAACTAACTCGGAGGTGGCTCGAGGACTGACTGTGAATAGCCTTCGCTGCTCCTTATGTAGCCTTCCGGACCATTGTCGTCTGGTGCCGTGTTGCTAGCAACGCTGTCCGGAGTTGTTGACTGCTGCCTAGCAACCGCGATATCCCTTGGTGACGTCACCGCTGTTGACTCGCGTTGCGTAGCTACCAGGTTGCGGGGACTCGGCTAACTTCGGCTCCGCTCGGCTCACTTCGGCTGGCGGGGGGGGGCGTCATCCATAGCTCAACATGTCACAGTATTAAGACATTAGTATCTGCCATATGTCTGCATATACCGCAGCTGTTACAAACAACAAACTAAGATACACTGTATATAAATTGTTCGGCATGTGTTTGAATGTGCTAATGTGAAAGAGCATACATTATAAGAATAAAATATCTCATTATGACGCAGTGGAGACTTTATAAAGTCATTGTTCTATTTTTCTTTTTTAACCAAGATATCATTGTGAAGGCCATGGCGAATTGTTTGGAGCACGCGGCAGCGTAGTTGGTTGAGGCACTATGCTACAGGCCGGAAGGTCGCGGGTTCAAGTCCCGATGAGATCATTGGATTTTTTCAATTGTCTTAATCCTTCCAACCGCACTATGGCCCTGGGGTCGACTCAGCCTCTAACAGAAATGAGTACCAGGAATATTCTTGGGGGTAAAGGGCGGCCAGCGCGTAAGGCTGACAGCTTTGCCGCCATCTATGAGCCGATTGTCTAGAAAATGTGGCAAACTCAACATCTCACAACCCTATGAGCCTCCACGGCCTGTTACAGGGATACCTTTACTTTAATTTTACTTTATGGCGAACTGTTGATTATGAAAGTCCGAAAATACAGCATTAAATTCATGTAATTATTTTTAAAGCTCTTAAGACATAAGTAGGATGTGTACTGAAAAAGAATGTGTAACATGTTTCTCTAAATCTCTTGTTCGAAACATGTTTCACTCGGAAAGATGCTTAGAGAAACATGCCCAGAAATGTACGTAGGCGATCTTCTGATATGTTCAGTCTGAACGAATATTGCAAAGACTGTGCCGTGTGTCGTGAAGTTCTGCAATGATAGAATTCATAACAATTCTTTCAGGTGTTCTAGAATTTTTCCATGCACACGGAGAATAGAATAAGCTATGTTAATAGGCTCTCAGCATGGTTTCCAAAGTGATATGTACTGCTTTCTCATATGGTACTATATAGATCGATGGTGTTTTGAAACATGTTTCGGAGGAAAATATTTTGACCAAAATGTAGGAAGTAACAGGAAAGATAATTCCGCAGTGAGAAGCTACAGAAATTGAGATATTCATCAAGTCTTGTTAGGGTTATCGAATAAGTATACGCAATTTAATTTTACAGTCCTGTACTTTGCTAGGTTGCATATAATATTACCGTCAGCAAGATAGGTAATTCCTTCTTCAGTCTGTCGGCCATTATTTTTTTCTCCAAAACGACTCGGCTGAAATGAATTGATTTGGATTTCATTGCTTTCTTTATCCAGCATGTAACTTCTTAAATATTGCTCTCCTTGATATCAGGTCTTGTCAGCAGTTGCACCGTCAGGATGTTTACTGTTGTTTTGCCAGCTCACGATACCATAGAACTAAATATAATTACATGGTTTCTGAACCCAAATTTTATTGTAACCGGATAATACTTTTAAGAAGAAAATCTGTTTGCTGAATGTAAAATGAAAAACGTTATTCTAGTTTGATCATGAAGATTTAATTAGCCTTTCATTTTGCAGCTTTCCTGTCCCCGTAATTGGCCTAAATGTAATGAGAAGGCTCACTATTTGTGCTTCGTTACTGTTTGAAATACTAATTATGTATACTAGTTACAGACAGCAGACCGGATGTTCTGTTTAAAATATAAAAGTGAGAACTACGAATAAGGAAAAGGAAAGGGCGATAATGAATGAACGAGAAGGAATATAATTAAGGGGGCTGTAGAATCAACATTTGCCTGAGCAGAAGGGTGGGTCTGACCGGGCGTTAACCACCCTTACACTACGAACAGAGAGTCTGTTATGAAAGCAAGATTATGAAAAGCGTTCAGTAGATTTCATTTAAAATTTTGGTTTTTATAATGCATAGTGACTAAGAATTTGAAGAAATTCTCCCGTTACATCCTGCTCTGCTCAACAGTATCATTTCAGATCCTTGTTGAATAGAATATGTTGTGCAATAAATATTTCTCGCGTAATGCAATGTTCATTAGTAGTGGATTTTAAGTAGCTCAGCCATAAGAGAGTAAAAATTAATGAATTTTCTAATAGAAATAATCAAATTCCATTTTTCTGGGTCTCTTTTCCTGTATCCATTCAGTCCAGAACCTTTTGTCTTCTCGTCTGCTGTCTACAAACATTAAAATTAGAATATACAGAACTATAATTATGTTATATTTTAGCGTCCTGTTGCACTGATTTATGTGCATGATGTGTATTTGTGCTAACCGTCTTACAGTGCACACAATTTCACGCAGTCACAGGAGCAAGACCCAACAAAGAGCACAATACACACATGAATGTAGGAAGAGTGCTCCGACAAGAGGATTGGCTTGATTTGCGTGTTTGAGATACGACGTATGGATGACGAATCCTGAAAGGTCTTAGTATTTAGAATTTATTGTTATACATGACGAATACGCATTTTAGTCATTTTATGATGGAGACGTCATGGCATGCAGTGCAGTAATTTGACGTGGATAGAGACACACCTGAAGATGGCACATTAGTGCCGAAACATGTAGTGTAAAAGTGAAGAGAAAGGTGAAATTGTGAGCACTGCAAGACAGCATAAATACACATCATGAACTATAATTAGCCTGCTATGTGTTCCTCCGAAACGTCTGTACATTTGTACCAGACTACAAGGCATCGCGCAATAGAATGTAGCCGCCTTCAAAGCCGCGCACTGGTCACCTGAAATCTCACTTTATTACGCGGCTGTCTTCCAGTCCTTTTGTCACATCGTTCGTCTTGGTTTCAAGTATTGTTCTCAGCACCCTGTTCTCAAACACCCTCGGCCCTTCCCCCGTAATACGACGGTGGAGTTCAGTATCTACATGAACCAACAGGAAAACATTGTCTTTATTTTGGGCGTTACGCTTGCTTTAGTTATGAGACGAGAAGAGAACCGTTTCTGAAAGCGAGGAGTAGCAATGCTAACATCAGCATTCAGTTTCTTTTTAAACGCATGTAACTTGTTACGTCCTTCTACATGCTCTGCCGATTTCGCTTCTCTTGATATAATCATTCTAATAATTTTGTGACGGATACAAATCACGACTCTCCTCCCCCAATTTTCGCCATCTTGTTGCTACCTCCATTTCTCTTCCTTCAATGCGGTGCTTTTCTCTCAGACACTCAGCTCTTTCCGTAGCATAAGAAACCAAGTTTGACACCCATATAAATCAAATAACTGTCTCAGTTGTCTCTACGGTAAGGAGCTGCCGATCGCAGTGGCCGCGCTGTCTAAGGCATGTCTGTGTGTGTTTATTGTGTTTGTGTTGCCCTGTGTGTAGTTAGCGGCTTTGCGACGGGCTGTTCCCCCGTCCAAGGAGTCCTGCCGGCTGTGTATAAGATAATGAAACAGGAAAAGAAAAGAAGCTAAGGTCCACAAAGGCTGTAGAGCGTAAATTTCGTAGATAGATGGTGAAGAGGTGGAAGAACTGCATCAGTTTCCACGCTGCAGCGGCTTCCTCGCCTGCCTCGTATTAGGAAAGTTTCACTTTGGAATACAGTGCTCACCTTTCGTGTATAGCGGTAACAAATTTGAATTACACTGAGGAGATATCCGAAAAGAGTCTTAACCGAACTTCCTCTTCTTCATTTTCTTTGTCTTCTTATTTTGGTAGCCCAGCCAACAAAAGAAAGATAGCTCATATTCTGATTGGTGCAAAGACCGGAAAGTGAAACTCATCACCCAACTTTATTTAGTCCCGAGGGCTAAAATGTGCAGTGTTTACATGTACGTGATTACTGAATGCTGCTTGGTGCTGGAGTCACTGAACCTTACTTACCTACACACCTGGAAACTTGTGTACTTGTTTCTCGTTACAAAAAGCTGTTCCTCGGGTGACCCTCTGGAGTAAAGTGGAAATTATACGTATATGTATAAGGTAAAGGTAAATTTAACCGTGTGCTCAACGAGTTAAGCATTACGCCATGAAGGCATATTGGGGAGTGGATGTATAGATCCACATTTTTCTTGGCCTCGGCACTAGCTGGAAGTGAGTGGTGAATTTCACGCCCCGACCGCTTAATCTCCGGGGAAAGAGCCACAAGTACCCATTGGATAGGTTGGATGGACCTCAGATCCGGTCTGGACGACGTGAAGAAGAAAATATTGTTGAGCTTGTGGACATTAAAATAATATATATATATATTATTTTAATGTCCACAAGCTCTGCGATTTGCCCACAATTATGTTTGTGTCGTTTGGCATGATTGTAGTAGTACGTAGTGATTCTTCATGCCGCATTGATCGGTTGGTCTTTGTAAGGGGAATGTAATATGTTTTCTGTGAGATAGGAACTGAATTTTTAAATATTATTTCGGCAAAATTCGCGCTTCAAAGAGCTGACTGTAGTGGCTTTCATGTACGACCTTTTGCTCTACAACATATTCCATATTAATACTTTGAAGCACAAAATGCATCCAAGTCATTTCTGAAAGTTCAGGTCCTGCATCACAGAAAATACACTCGGATCAAACAATGATTCTAGACATACGTCTCTCTCTCTCTCTCGCACGCACGCACACACACACGCACACACAAAGAAAATAGCTTACTGGCACACTTTATGAATATTTGTCCCATTTCATTCTTCTGTTTTACAAAAACCACCCTCAGATGCATGCTCAGTAACATAATGCAAACTACACAGATTAGGACAACGTACAATCGCTGAATAGATAATATTTGGTGTAGGATTCATCAGAAAATTAAAATTTGAAAATATATATAAACCAATGAAAAATAGATACCGTATTTACGCATGTATAGGCCGCAGCACAATTTTCAGACAGAAATTATAGAAAAAATAATTTTCTTGGAATATTATTTCAGGAGTAGAAATTATTCCGAAATTTGGCAACTTTTAACATTCCTAAGTTCGCAACTGGCGAAAATAACGGTACCGCTCGGAACAAAGGCATTGCGGNCTTGAATTTTTGGCAAAAAATGTGCGGCCTATACATGCGTAAATACGGTAGTTAATAATATAATTTGAAGCGTATTATATTTAAAAAGTATAGTAGATATACACGTATGCCGAACACTGTGAACGCGCGGTCTAAGGCATGAAACTGTGATCGTGGGTTCGAAACCCTCTCAAGGCATGGATATCTGTGTGCGTTTGTGTGTTCTGTGTGTAGGTAGCGGCCTTGCGACGGGCTGATCCCCCGTCCAAGGAGTCCTGTTCATAGGACTAAGAAACTGAAATGTGGCCAAGGTTCAACGAAACGACTGTAGATCCGTGGCTAGTTGGGTGATATAATGTATTAAATACAGTTTCAATCGACGATAAGAACGAACTGCTTGAGATCCTCTGTACGTGACATAGGATATAGTTTAAGGTGTTCATATATTAGTGAAGTCTGTAAAAATGTTCTTAGATTTATAGCACAAAGTGTTAGGTAAAAAGTAAAAAAGCTAAAGCTGTCCCTGTAAGAGGCCGTGAAGGCCCATTGCGTTGTGAGATGTCGAGGGTCCCATATAGGACGGAGTAATTCGAGATTCTTCTCCTCATATAGAGCTCATTATAAGAACCCCTCATTGCTCCCTAGTACTTGCTTATAAGCGGCTGTTGATGCTGCATACGTGTTTGGTCGGTTGTGTGTCTTGCATTAAAAGTGCATTAAAGTGCATTAAAAGTATGGTTTGTTTCTGTATGCTCTGAATGAGGTACGATGTATGTAGGGATAAATGTAGACTCTCCTACACAGCACTTTGTACTGTGAACTTCAAAACATCAAATATGTACACTTTCACAGAAGAGATTAGGTTCCAGTTTCCTTATTTACTGTCAATTTGCTTGCATATTTTCATATTCTTTCAGCTTATACACCAGACATTATCTGCTGAGCCATTTTACACTGTCGTAACTTCTTAAATTTCATTTGTGTTATTTCCGCCCATCTGATGACGGCTACCATAAAACCCCAGACTTGTACTGAACAATTTTTTTTCCCCTCTTGGCACTACAGCCCCAGTGGGCCTAGGCCTACCTCCATGAACTTCTCCGTTCACGAACAAAATATTAATGATGCTAATTATTAATATTATGCTGTGTATTATGACTGACTTGCATTTTTAATCTATATCATATCTGATCAGACCTGATGTAACTTGTGAAAACACTCCTNGAATCTTTATCATATCTGATATATCAGATATATCATATCTGATCAGACCTGATGTAACTTGTGAAAACACTCCTGTCCATTACAGAGACAACCGGTTGATGTTGTTTGCATTGATAATCGCTGTTTATTCTGAGAATCTTAGGATATCCACGAAGATATTCTGTGAGCAGAATTCGGAACTTTGTGTTTATAAGATTTGATGTATAGAAGGTCGCGGGTTCAAGTCCCGATGAGGTCACTGAATCTTTTTTTTCAGATGACCTAATCCTTCCGAACGCACTATGACCCTGGGGTCGACTCAGCCTCTAACAGAAATGAGTATTACGAATTAATTAAATAAGTTTCCTGGGGAGTAAAGCGCGGCGGGCGCGTAAGGCTGACAACCTTACCGCCAGCTTTGAGCCGATTGTCTAGATAATGTGGGACCCTCGACGCCTCACAACCCTATGGGCCTTCACGGATTTCCTTTTTTTTTTACATATAGTTGTCATGTTTTACAATGTTAGCACACTTGTTTCTGTATGAGAACATTAAACATCTGAAAAGAGTTTGTAAAACCATTACATAAGTTGAGATATTATACTAAACTGAGAATAATATTTTTTATTGAGTTTTTTTTTCAATACGCATGTGATATAAAGTAAAATGCTAAAATATCTGGATAGGAGGTTATGGATGACCATTTTCTGTTAGGCATTGCGCTTGTGTCTTTCTCTTCCACACGTGCGCACACAGAAAGTGAGGAAATACAGTTTACAAACTTTCATGATTACGTACTCGTTTGAATGTGAAATCACAAACTGTTACTTCGTATACAGGATTCTGGTAGACCTGCTCACTCTGTAGGTCTACCAACCCTTTCCCCACCCTCAAGCGTCTGAAAATTCTGCCCTTAATTGCAGAACCTTTCAACACCTCTTTCAGCTCCCTCTCCCTTGAAATCGTCAGCGATTCGCTTCAAAATGTAAAGCGTTTTGTCAACATGAGAAGTCCCGAAAGCTTTCCGGAACTCCTCTTTCCTTCCGGTTTAGGCTCTTCTCTGAATAGCAGAAGACGTCATGTGACCTTCGCAATATGCAGTACATACATGCACATTTGTTGTTCAGTGTTATTTAACAGCTGACACGTTTTTTTTTTTTTTGCGAGTAACAAATGTGTGTAAGACTACTCTATGTATTACGTCTAACCGTGTAATTCTATATTGTAACACCCTGTTACACTTCCCAATTAGTGTCGATTATTTACAGTCTCACGTGCAATACTGTGTTCTATAAAATTTATTAGCTTTAAAGGATTAAAAGGCCATCACGACGTGTTTCGATCAGGTATTAAAATTTATTTTGGCTAGGAAACTACTGTGTTCTGTTGTTGCTTATGTTGTTAAATACATAGATTCCCTCGATGCGCATGTGTGTTTCACTTGGTGGGTTGTGTTCTCTCTTGTGTGTTACGCTGCGTGTCTTGTTCTCGGATGTTAAAGTTAATAAACTACGTAGAACTTACGGGAGACTAACTAATCAACACTAAACTTGTAATTTTTTAATTAGCATGGAGGGGGGGGTCAAGCTGGGTCCACTCGTCACGGCGGCCACTGATTGGACTATTGCACCTGCCCCGGCTGATTATGATGATGGAGAATTTGGTCGAATGAAGATTGGCAGGGGAAATCGAAGTACTCGGAGAAAACCCGCCTAAGCCCCACTTTGTCCACCACAAATCCCACTTGACAAGACCCGGGATCGATTCAGATAAAAGAAAGAGATAAATGCATGAATGGGTGAAGGAAAGCAGGAATGAAGGTGAAGGATTAACGTAAGAAATAAATGAACCACAGTTCCTCCCACTACTAAAATTAAATGTAAGTCATCCTTAAGCTTAATTAACGATATGAACGATAATTTAGAGTAGAGGTAAATACGAGGGTTGGAACTTTAATAGTGGCAACTATTTATTTACAACTGATACAAAATAGATGCATGTTTCGAAGTTTTACTGTCCTTCAGTGTAGTCACCAGCATCGTGTACAACCAGTTGCCAGCGATATGAAAGTCGTAAGGTTCGGCCACACAGAGCACTACGCTATGTTCGCTGCGTTACGCTACGTACGCTGTGTACACTCTGCGACGCAGCTAACATAGGGAACATAGCGTACGGAAGTCTGTGTGGCCAGTCACATTGGCAATAAAGGGAGATATTTTTCTGTTCGTATAGCGACCATAGCGTACGTAACGCTCTGTGTGTCCGAACCTGTAGGATGCCTTTAGCAGCGCCTGTTATGTTGATAGTTCGAATGGAGCCGTCTACTGCCTGAAGAATCTCTGGAACTGTTCTGATGCGAATGCCACGAAGTGTTTCCTTCATCTTAGGAATCAAGTCGAAGTCACAAGGGCTTAAGTCCGGGGAGTACGGTGGATGGTACAGCACTTCCCAGCCCTATCGATCGAACAAATCAGCCACAGCTTGCGCTGCATGTGTCCGAGCATTGTCCTGCAAAATGATGGGTGGGTTCTGCAGAAAGTGTCGCCGCTTCTTTCTCAAAGCTGGTCGCAGGTTGTTCCAAAAATGAACAGCAATACTGCGCATTGACGGTCTGCTGTCGGGGAACGGTATGCGTTAGGATAACACCATCACAGTCGTACACGAGAGTCACCATAACTTTCATACTGCTGGGGTTCTGACGAACTTTTGATTTTCGTGGTGGTTCCACCTTGCCACTGTTCTGTAGGACATTGCAGATTCCCCGCAAGCCTCTTGAAAACCTTGATGACACTGTCGTGTTGTGCGGCCTCTGGCACATTCAATCTTTATCAAACTCCGTTGTTCCTGTTTCGAAAACATCGTGAACATCTGTTCTTCTCGTCACTGCGCATGCGCGTGATGTGGGACGGGAGAGTGCATTTGCTCTGAGGTAAGGTAGGTATGTAACTAATGTGTGGTATAAGCGACATTATTTGGTTCCGTTGCATGGCGTCTCTACAGCAGTGTTGCCACTATTAAAGTTCCAACCCCCGTATATCCCTGTAACAGGCCGTGGAGGTCAATACAGTTGTGAGACGTCGAGGCTCTCACAATTTCTACGCAGTCAGCTCACAGATGGCGGTGAGGTTTTCAGCCTTTTACTCCCAGGAAATTTCCTTGTACTCATTGCTGCTATACGCTGACTACTCCAGGACCATAGGCCAGCTGGAAAGATTAGGTAAATTGAAACATTTAGTGACCTCATCGGGAACCGAACCATCGACCTTCTGGCTTGTAGCACAGAGCTCCAGTTAATTTTATTCCGACACTCGAAGCAGATATGTGATCAGCTTCACGCCCTGTCCGTTTTAACACGAAAAGGCCTTCCAATAGAACACTTGATTTCATACAGGTATTTTGAAAGTAAGGAAACAGTTATAACATCACAAGAACGCGGAAATTATGTTTTCAGATGAAAGTCTATTATTGTGTCAAATTAGAAGAAAGTTCAGTTGATACTGGTCAGCCCATGACGTAGCGAGAGTGTGTATCAGTATTTTGGCTCTTACGTCATTGATATTTCTGGTACATTCTGGTCACACCAGGAATGTCCGTGTGGGTCGTTTCCGAGCTTTCCGATTGTCACTTGAAAACTTTTCCAATTCTTCGTAATGTTGACAGGACACGAGACGTAAGTTGAAGGAAAGTAATACCAGTAAATTGTTATCAACAGATGTTGCACAAAGCTCTTGCAACAGGTATGTGTGTGTGCGTGCGTGTGCTTTTTTTTAAAGCCCATTCTAATGATCTTTGGGAAGTATTTTAACAATCGTACAAGATTACAGTGACTTACTTTCTTTAGAATTTCCAAATCCAAAGCTACATTATCTTCAAGTTAGTACGATATATTCTTGCGCTTCAAGTGTGATTCCATTAACTTTTCTGACGTTTGGGACTTAGTGACCACAAATCAATAGTAGCAACGAAATTCACCACGCATCAAAGGCGTTTAGACAGTACATGTCCCCAGTGATAACAGTTCGTCTAACCGCAATACTTGGATGTAATTCTAAACACATCACCAATAAGAACACTGCTTTCTGATGTGACGCCCTGTAATTTTGTAGTTAGGTGCAAACTATTCCATGAAACCTGATTTCAACCTCTTTTTTTTTGCTAAGAATTGAGACAAAACGTTAACTTTGGAGTTTCTCACCCGTCTTGAAAATCGCACGGCGTCATATTGTCGTTAGTCGCCATGAGAACCTCAAACCTCAGAGAACCGCTAGCATAATTTCACGTGAAGCCTATTACAACGTTTCCACATTTTTGGAAATAAGTTATGCACCTAATTTTCACGTCGTCTTATACGACAGTAAATGAAATCAGTATCTGAGCCAGTGTCATAACAACCTGTGAACCAATCAACTAATAACNTTTTGAGTTTCTCACCCGTCTTGAAAATCGCACGGCGTCATATTGTCGTTAGTCGCCATGAGAACCTCAAACCTCAGAGAACCGCTAGCATAATTTCACGTGAAGCCTATTACAACGTTTCCACATTTTTGGAAATAAGTTATGCACCTAATTTTCACGTCGTCTTATACGACAGTAAATGAAATCAGTATCTGAGCCAGTGTCATAACAACCTGTGAACCAATCAACTAATAACAGTTTTCCTTTCCTATCGAGAACAGGGCAGCGTTGAGTAAGATACCTAGGAACCCAGTTACCAAGTACAGTGTGTTCCGTTCAAACCTCGCACATTTTAATTAAGCACTGCGAACAAATTGTGATAAATTATGGATTATAATTAACACTAGATGAAAGAAAAACTCAAAGAATTTTATTTCCGTTTTTCTTCGGTGAAGCTTCAGTAGCTGGCCGCGTATACCTTGACATGAAAACAACAGTTCTTGTATACCCAGGTAGCCGATCTGCAGCCTAACGTAATCTTCCAACAAGATGGAGGCCCCCCCCACATTGGGGTCTGGATGTTCGAAGTCCGTCAATATCACCTTCCGAGATCGCTGGATTGGACGTGGCGGACCAATTCGGCGGCCACCACGTTCACCGGACCTCACTCCGCTCGATTTCTTCCTCTGGGGTTACGCGAAGGACAGTGTGTTCGTGCCTCCAATGAATGACCTCCCACATTTACGAGCCCGCATCCGTGAGACGAATGCTACTGTACCAGTGGACATGTTGGAAATAACGTGGCAAGAAATTTAATACAGATAGGATATTGTTCGTGCTACCAATGGTGCACATGTAGAGGTTTATTAGTGTGTCAAATAAAATGTTTTGAGTTGTTCTTGTATTTTCTGTAGCGTCATTTTCCTACCATTCATACTTTCTCTTCTAAGATCTCATAAAATGTGGGAGATTTGACTGGAACGTCCTATATTTTTATTCACACTTGTGTAACATAGGTGAAACATTGCCCATGGACGTACTGTAGGATGTCATATTGTACATAGTTTGGTTTCTCGTTTTAATAGGCTTTGAGTTTAAGCATTAACCGTTCTGGAAACTCACGGTGGACTTTAATTGAAGTACTTCTTTCTAACCTCCAAAATATTAATTTTCTAGAACTTTCTGCTGTGGCACTTTCGAACTGCAGTATCTTACTCCTCTGTTATTTTGTTCTCTCCACCACCCCTTTTTGCTGCCGCTGCTGATACAAGGCCCACTATAGCCAAATTGTTGGCGTAGAGTGTGAAGAAGTTAGCAAGTTGTTGACGCGATAAATCTCCGACCTCTTCCCCCTCTTCACTGCTTTGGGTATACCAAAGTTCCATCTGACGTCACGAAGGCTTCCATTTGGGAGAGAATTTTTGCTCCTATGCAAATAGTAACAAAAGCTACCTCCCTGAAACCCAATAATGGACAAAGACAAAACAGCTCATATCATTGTTGTATACTGTGGCGTATTCGCTCAAAGCAAAACTATGGAGCCAGAGAAATAGCCGTTGCTATGTAATTCCCACTAAACAATAGAGCAGATCTCACGGAACGTGATGCGTACAGCCGTTGCTTTGGAGAGATTGGGTAAGCACGTACGGTGTGACGTCACGTAACAATAAAAGTGTTCCAAACGGCGTTCTCTGTGGGTCCGCTCCGAAACTGTATGGCTCTCCCGACCGGATTCAGTTCAGCGAGTGAGTGTGTGCAGTTGAGGGTTCAGTTGCGGAATGTTAACTAGCGCGCAAAGGAAGCTGAAGATTCGTTACCAGGAAACCTCTAGTTGAAACACTGTATTGTTGAGAGATGTGAACATAGTGAAGATTAGTGAAAGTAGATTGAGAAGACTTGTGTGGAATGATTTATAGTTATTTGTAGTTACCACCTATAAGTGGTCAATAAACCTATTCACCAATCCGGACCCCGTCTAGAGTCACTAATACGCGTGACAATACTATGTGAAATTACGAAAATTATTATATAATAGTATCACGTGTATTAGTGACTAGTAGACGGGGTTTGGATCGGTGAGTCGATTTCTTAGACATTCACCAGTTGTAACTGGAAACAATTTTCTAGATTAAGTCATCTAAATCTGTTTCCAGCTAGGTAACAGATCAGAACAATGGCTCTTCCTTTGCAAGGTTATATAGCCGCGGCACGGACTGCATATAAAACCTATTGAGCATAGGTGCGTATCCTTACAAGTCACACCGCGTATCTTATAACAATGGATTCCCTATTGTTGTCACGTTCTTAAGGGGCAGATGTTTACCTGCCGTCGCATAGAAACTGAAGTTCTTCTGTTGTTTTCTGTATTCATTGCCTCGAGAATGTGTACGGACATCCATTGTTATAGAAACGGCCCGTATGCCACGATATGTAGAAAAACATAAGAGACTTTGCTTAACTTTTTACTTTAGTTTTTTGGGGTGGGGTGAGACAGTCCAGTGGGTACGTCGGCCACTAATTGGCCTGTTGCACCATCCCCAGATGATAGATGATATTGAATGTGGAGCAGTCGGTGGAATGAAAATTTGCAAGGGAAACTGAAGTACTCGGAGAAAACCTGCCCCAGTGCCACTTTGTCCACAACGAATCCCAGATGACCTGACATGGCCTAGAACCCGGGAGGTCGTGGTGGGAAGCCGGCGACTAACCGCAGGGGTATGGCACGGCCTTGCTGAGCTGTTCATTTGACGGCAAATTTTAAATATTTTGGAACTCTTAAGCTTAAGAATACGGCGTCTGGAAATGTACCTGCAATCAGGCAAGAGGTATGTCTCTGCATGTGCGTACCCACTTCACCTAGTTACGTTAACTCCTTTCTTATCTTCCTGTGGTATGTTTTTCTCCCGTTCTCACAGGTTAGTTTTTCCATACTCAGCAGTTTTCAACCATACGAGTTCTTTCCTAAATTTATTTATTTTCACCGATGAACTATTTCCTTCACGTTACCGCCCTTCCACTTGCCCCTTTCACTTTCTTCTTTTTTAGGCCCTGGTTATTCGCAGTCTGGTTAACAACGCGGCCGATCACGCTGGCCGCGCGGTCTAAAGTATGAAACGTCTGCGCTCGCTGGAACACTGGGATCGTGGGTTCGAATCTCACTCAACAGCATAGATGTCTGTGTTAGGTAGGGGCCTTGCGACGTTCTGATCCCCTGTCCAAGGAATCCAGCCGACTCTCTCAGATTAAGAAACTGAAGTGAAACGAAACGTTTAGCGGATGCCCCGTGCTCCAAGCAGGAGCAACAGGAACAGAAGCAGAAGAACAAGACCAGCAACAAGAAGAACTTAACACGCAGTTAGTGAAGGTTCGGCCACACAGAGCGCTACGTACGCGACGCACGCTACGTACGCTATGTTCGCTATACGAACAAAAAAATATCTCCCTTTATTGCCAATGTGACTGGCCACAGAGACTTCCGTACGCTACGTACACTGCGTCGCAGAGTGTACACAGCGTGCGTAGTAAGCGAACATAGCGTAGCGCTCTGTGTGACCGAACCTTTACTCGGACTAAATAGCGTCAGATGTATGGGTGATGATGCAAAATGAAGTGCGTATGGCCTAATTTAAGGAATTACCTCGAAATTTTCTTGGAGGTGAAGCCCCATGGGGTTGTGAGATGTCGAGGCTCCCACATTTTGTAGACAATTGGCTCACAGATCGTGGTGGGGTTATCAGCTGTAAGCGCCGGTCGCCCTTTACCCCGCAGGAAGATTCCTGGTACACATTTCTGTCAAAAATGCCAGTATCGTATGTCTGCTTGTTTCAGTAAGGAAAGAAAGCATCCCCAAAATTCCTGTGGACAGTAGCACTGAGTGAAAGAATAGCGTGATGAGATGAAATTGGAGCCGCTGCACTGACCTTTCTCATTCGCCTAGGAAACTAATGGATTTACTCGTACAGATCATAATCGCGATGCCGTTGTACTTATTTTCCGTACTAACCGCGACGGAATTGGCAGGCGGGTTCATTTCTTTCCAGAGAACTGAATTCTCTGCTGCGACGAACGGACAGTGGTACCATGTATATATAGCCAGCCTTATATATAGATCGATTGGTAATTGGTAACTTCGTCACTGCAGAGCCATTAGAGTTTGTCTGCCTGTCATCCTATTTTGTTGTATGCAATCAGCAAATGCCATGACAACTGCGTGATCGGTTTGAAAAATAGTCGCAATTCGACTGCGTTTACAGTGAATTATCGACACGAAATGTTCATATTTTTCCACAGCTAAACTATCCTCTGCAGCGTGTGAGCGCAAACGTTAAACCGCGTGACTTAGGTTTAGAATATAACCCTGCGTAGCTCAGGCAGTTAGTCGCCGGCTTCCAACCGCGGCAGCTCAAGTTCGAGCCCGGGTCAGGTCATGTGGGATTTATGGTGGACAGAGTGGCAATGATGCAGGTTTTTCCGGATATTTCGGTTTCTCCTGCCAATTCTTATTCCACCGACTGCTCCACAATCATCACAGTCTATTATCCGGGGCTAGTACAATAGGCCAGTAGTGGCCGCAGTACCACGTGGGCTCAGTCTCACCCCAGGAGAGAGGAGATTTAGAATTTATTTGGTTCATTCTTCGGCTGATCAATGCGATATGCTGGCAGTTGCTTGTAATGTTCTTCAGCTCCTGCAGACACACTTCGATATATTGCCTCCAAGCAGTTCCTGTCCTTTGCAGTTTCTTCTCCTTGCATGACGCGACAGACTGTTGCAGTCCAAGGCCTCCCTTCTCCCTTATATTCTAGATCTAGTGTGCAGGTATTTGACGGGCTTCCTTGGTCGAGGGATCGGCCCGTATCTTCACAGGAGAAAAGAAAATTGGAGAAAGCAGACGCACGTCTGTCCGCTGAATGTGATTCCTCCTCACGATCCCAGTGCCGGAAATATCGGAGACTATATAAGCCTTAGAGACAGCGGCCACTCCGAACGGCTCATCCCGTCTTCCATACAGAAATGCTAGATGCAGTCTAATTAACATCTGCGAATGATTTGATAAACCTGTTACTTGTATCGCGAGAAAAATTGTGTGGCAGTTGCGGTATTCTTAGTATAAACTAACTCTTACGCCAGAACTGATGAACGGACAGCGACCTATTTTTGAGTCGAGCAAAGCAGTTAATTTCAAATCGTATCCGGCATATTGAACACGTGATTTTAGCAGTATCTCATAAAATATACCAAAGAGTCAAACGGATTGATATTATTTATTTTCTCTGGCGAATACTAAAATTTTCGTAGCTCCCCCATGACTGCAAATGCGAGCTAAGCTGAAGAATAGAATCGACTAGGATATAATAGCACATACTCGGTAGACGTCGCTTAGAATTTCGGATTTTATGCCCGTTTCTGGATGGGTTCTTACTCTTCGTCCCTGAATATGAAAGCGATACATTACGCCTAAATATCCGTGAAATTCTACAAGACTTCACGACATCACAGCACTGTAGATAATGATCTTCACAGTCAGCAAGTATTCTATTAAAATGTTCTGCTTATAATACTTACCGAATTACTTTCCTCAGTATGGCAAACCAGTTTTTGAACAGTCTCTGTAGCTATAAAAGCTATCCCTGTAAAAGACAATGAAGGCGCATAGGGTTATGAGACGTCGAGGCTGCCACATTTTCTAGATATTCTGCTCACAGATGGCGGTGAGGTTGTCAAACATACGCGCCGGCCGCCCTTTACCCCGGGGAAGATTCCTGGTACTCATTTCTGTTAGAGGCTGAGTCGAACCCAGAACCATAGTGCGGCTGGAAGGATTGCGTAAATCGAAAACATCCACCATATCGGAACTCGAACCCGCGACCTTCCGGCTTGTAGCATAGTGCCTCAACCAACTACGCTTCCGCGTGCTTGCAGTGTGTGTAGCGTGCTGTTTGTTCCGTTTAATATAAAAGTTAGGAAACAAAGAAAGTTATTGAAAATAAAACGTATTAAAAGTCCGCAAAAAGGCTAAAACTGAGGTTAAAATAACAGAGGCATCGAACAGTGCTTAACTTGCAGTGCATGACGGGAGAAGCCGTTCCCGTGTGGCAGTATACCTGGGACAGTCTGCTGATTATGTATCGGATACTGAGGGGGTACACACATGAATAGGATTGGCAGGCAGATATAAACGCAGCATCTTCTAGGCCAGTACTATACGGCGGTTAATCACCGCTGGTACCACGAATGGTAATTTTAAATGATTGTGAAACAGCTCTCATTCTTACAACATCAACATTTCATTTGTGTTATTCTCACATTTAGATGTTCTCGCTCTGCAACTCGTTCGTTTTCAATTATGTTCTCTCATTCTGTTTTCATTTCTTTGTCCTAAATTCCATGGGACTGCATAATTGGTGTTAGGCCTATAACGTTTAGGGATTGGATAACATAATTATTATGTACATATATTTTATATAACATGGTACGAGAAAATTAATTTTTTTTTTAAATAATTTAGTTTTATCTGCATGATATGTTGAGCTGTTCGCGTAGCTGTAATGCTCTGGAACCTTGTTCGGAAAGTGCTCGGTTTGAATTTCGGCCGACACTCCGGTTATCTTGATTATAATTTTCATGTTTTCCCTCAGTTCCTCCACGAAATGATTAGGATAGTATTTCGATCAGGCCACGATCGGTTCCTTCGAAACACAACCCAATTCATTATTCGGTAAACATGTTAAAACGTGACATTTATAAACGTAGTCTGGATACTTGAGACAACGTAAAATAACACGAATAAATTCGTATAAAAAAGTAGAAAACCCGAGTCATATTTCGGAGGGTACAAGAGGTGTACTCAGAAGTTCCCGAAATTTGAACGTTGCGTGCGGGCATAAGGCGCTGTGTGCTGCAGACTGCGTGCCAAGTCGAACTCAATATTTATATTGCTATTTTAACGTCTTCTGTTATATCTAAAACATGTGTCCGTAGTGAGCATAATTACAAGCATTCAAACAATTATTAAATCACTCTGCACGCGGTAGCGTAGTTGGTTGAGTCGCTATGCTACAAGCGGGAAGGTCGCGGGTTCAAGTCCCGATGAGGTCATTCGATTTTGTTTTAATTGAACTAATCCTTCCAGCCGCATTCTGGGGTTCACTCAGCCTCTAACAGAAATGAGTACCAGGAATTAAATAATTTTCCTGGGGAGTAAAGCGTGGCCGGCGCGTAAGGCTGACAACCTTACCGGCATCTTTGAGCCGATTGTCTAGATAATGTGGGACCCTCAATGTCTCACAGCCCTATGGGCCTTCACGGCCTGGTACAGGGATAGCTTTACTTTTTTTTTGGTGTATTATTAATTTGGAGGTTTCCTAATTGCAACCCCCAAAATGAAAAATGAATGTACAGCCATTCTTACACAATGCTAGTTATAAACGGGCCATAGGCAGCGAAGAGAGAAATATTCTGACGAGTCTGACAGTATCCGCTCCATGTTGCCCATGTGCTGCCGCGTTGGCAGTGACGAGAGAAACGGCTATCACTAGCATGTGAACACACACACACTCTGCCTCTCTCTCTCCAGGGAATAGTGAAAACTTCCATTTCTGCCACATCCTACCAGAAGGATCCGATTACGTTGAACCGGAGGTTCAGAAATATTCTTCAGTTCCTCCATTACTTTCTGTAACTATTTGTTCTAGTTCACTTGATTTCTTCTGTTCGTTATAAATTCCCATGTAACAATTCAGTAAACAATTTAATTCCTGAAACTTTAATATACGAAGGTTGCCATTCTTGCACATGTATTGTAATTGAAGACCATGGAAGTATGGCGGATAACATTTTATATTAAGTCTACTAGAGCAACTTTTCTACGCACACTATATTATGATAAATGGCCGGGATAGCGCAGTCGGTATAGCGACTGGCTACGGGCTGGACGTGAGGAGCCGGGATAGCGCAGTCGGTATAGCAACTGGCTACGGGCTGGACGTGAGGAGCCGGGATAGCGCAGTCAATATAGCGACTGGCTACGGGCTAGACGTGAGTACCCGGGATAGCGCAGTCAGTATAGCGACTGGCTACGGGCTGGACGTGAGGAGCCGGGATAGCGCAATCAGTATAGCGACTGGCTACGAGCTGGACGTGAGCAGTCGGGATAGCGCAGTCAGTATAGCGACGCTACGGGCTGGACGTGAGGAGCCGGGATAGCGCAGTCGGTATAGCGACTGGCTACGAGCTGGACGTGAGCAGTCGGGATAGCGCAGTCAGTATAGCGACTGTACGGGCTGGACGTGAGGAGCCGGGATAGCGCAGTCAGTATAGCGACTGGCTGTGGGCTGGACGTGAGGAGCCGGGATTGCTCAGTCAGTATCGTGACTGTTTCACATGCACACACTATTGTCCGCAATCACGTCTTCACTGCCGTTGCTCGCTAGCGGCTTTCAACGGCGGACATTCAACTTCTACAGTTTTCCCGAACTGTCCCCAGTCTCAGCCTCCAGCTTCTAACAGCAACATCTCGGAACGACTGAACCGCAGCAGTCCTCTAACTCACTCACTGACTGAATCAAGCAACCAATTCCTCATTCGTGCGTGACTAGCTTTAACAGCTTATAACATTTTGCCGTGGAAACATGCCTGTTTGCGGAGCCGTTAAATAGGAATGGCTTTTGTGTAGTTGCTTATTTCGCGTTCGTTGTCTAGCAACGAGTCTGCATAACGCAGTATTATCCTTATTTTTAAATATGCTTCAAGGACGCCACATGGAATTCAAAGCCGAGTAGTTAAAGTCTGAATGGGCAAGGACACGTTCCAGTAGGTTGATTTAAATCAGGTGACAAATTGTGATTCCGACTTGTCAATTGCATGCAGATTTTAAATATTTTATCTGGAAATATCGTGACTTCATATCGTATACTGATGATGATGTATTATGCATTCATTCCACGAAGAATATTGGGGAAGTCGTGTCCCTCTGCCGTTTGTTTCACATCCGAAAATATTCAACGATATTGGGGTATATTCGTGTTTGGAATGTGACACAAAAATTTCTTCGTCTGTACTAGTATTTCGCGTGCCGGACAATTATAGCCCTTGTCTTTTATGTAAACCACTTGGAAATTTAATTTGTAGTTCTAATGCTAAAAGATAAAATCTTGTAAAGATATCATTTGAATCTTGAACCTTCATTTGATACGTTCTCTGATCAGCCGTATGTGAACATTACTTATGTACAAGGAAACACTGGTCTCATTTTATGTGATGTGATATACATGTAGCTGGACTGGCTCTGCAATAACATATTCCTCTCTGCAGTAAAGTAACATTTAGTTTCAAGAAATATTAAAATCATAAAAATATACCTGCGCTTCAAACCTGCGTACTGTTTGTTTTAAAAAATGTCAAACGAAATCGAAAGATGTAATTAAACATAGTCTGCTTTATATATCTATGAATACATTAAACGAATTTTATGGGGATTCTCTTAGAAACGCGAATGTAACTGAAATATTAATAGATATTTTCATAAAAGTGCGAAATCAGGCAGAATGGAGAGGGGAAATGCCGAGAGGTAACGCAAAGAGTGCAGATCGACAAGGACGGGTTGTCCGTCATGTGGGCGGCGGCGGAGACACGAAAACAACTGGAAAGAGAAGAGACGCAGAAAGGACGCGTGACTTGGTTTTTATTCGTTTTTCTCTGAAAGAAATTTCTCTATTTCGATGTGATGGCAATAGTACTGATGACGTTAATGCTGACTTTTCCTGAACTAAAGCTACAAAGAACTGTCGAGAAGGTGGGCTTTGTTAGACTGTTAGTTGGTTGGCTGCTCGCCCAGTATTGCGCCATTGCCACCAGATCCTGCCCACTTGGCCCTTGTGGGTGAATGTACCCTGAAAGGAAAGTTCACTGGATCCACTGTGTCTTCGGTAACTTCGCTTATTATAGTGATGACCTTAGTCTGTCTATCCATCAGTGCCACGTCTCTTTGTTCCATTGTTGAGTCTTTTCAGAAGCGAGGCGGCCCATCTTGCTTTGTTATCCTCCTGTCGCCTTTCGGCCCACACTTTCGAGTCTGTCTTGCAACCACTTCTGTTACTCAGGCAGATGATGTGATGAAGCTTCGCTTCGACAAGGAGAAACCGAGATTAATATTCTCATGCAACTCTTGAGCAACTCTTGAGCAACTTATGTGTGAGATGAAAAGAATTCTTCTATTGTGCTAGGAATGAAACAAAACGTAATAACAACAGAAACAGTAGCGAATCTGGAGTATCTTCTTTAGTTGTTAGTGTTAGTAGCTCAGAAATTTGGGAACTGTTGCTACGTGTGGGTAAGCGATTATAAGGACATTTCGAGATGCTTCTCAGGAAGACATATGGGCTAGTAGTTCTTAGGATTTATGATTCAGGAAACAACAAAGCACGTGTTTTTCCAGAGCCACATTCCTAGCATCAAATTGCATAACGAAAGTAATGTCCACATTTCTAGTTTTGGGTAATTTAAAAATAATTGACCACTATGTACTGTTTTAAAATGAAAGAAATTTAACATTTATTCGCATAGAATACTCAAAATTAATATTTTTTTCTACTCTAGCCCGTGACATAGTACAAGTTTTTAAACGTTTCCTTAATTTTGAGGTCAATTTACATACAAAGTGAAAGTAAAGTGAAGTTGTGCCTAATTAAACCCTTCGCCGTAAAAACGTATGATGAATAGAGGTATAACTCCGCGCATTCATATGCAGTGTACTGGAAGGAGATGAGCATACAACTTCACAACACAGCCTCCGATACCCTTTCGATAGGAGGTTCGATGAATTGCAAAGCCAATCTTTGTGTTGTGGAGAAGAGAAAATTATTAGTCCCTTCCGGTGAATACATGGCAACAGCCCAGCTAATAGCCTGGTTCCAGCGGTCGCTTGAATTTTATCAGCAAACTTCTTAGTTTACTGAGATATATACGATATGCAGAAGCAAGAAATGCATTATTTTTTACTCGAAATCTCATTTTGAGATATAAGTTTAAAATTAAGGATAATATTAAAATGCTGTTTCAAAGAATTTTATGTTGAGAATCGAACTCAGAGCACTCAGGATTGATCGCAGTCTGTATATGAGAGTTATGTGAGAGAAAATCACTTCCGATCCCTCATTGGTTACTTATAATAATCTGTCGCCGACCGTACGTATAAATTAGTACATTTTGGGTACGTTTAAGCAAATGTTTGAAGTATATCTACGGTAATCGTAATAAGGATTTGGCTTACTTAATTATTTATGCATCTCACAGGAAATCAAACATTTGTGCGGGAAGAATGATAAATATAATTATAAGGCTAGTATATAAGAAATTTCTGTATACATCGCGCTTCGCCACATTGCGACAGACACAAATTGGTGTGGGCGGTCTCTTCGATAGGTGCCTTTGCAGTTTGCTGTACTTGTTGCATGCTATGTTTTTTCAGAATTTAAAGACGGTGAAATTTACTTACCCACCAAAGTAGAAAGAAATAAGAACAATGCATGTGATAATGTTCATAATAGGAATTAAGGGGAGTAATGGAATTAGCCACACAAAGAGTGAGAGCCCCTCCAAAGTAAAAGTCAAACCATTTTTACGCCCAGCATAGCGTTGTGACAAGACAGACGTTTTCCACTCTTAATTAAAGGAAATTGAAATTGTTTTAATGAAATAAACCACAAAGGACAGTTGTGCGAAGAAAACTTTGGTATTGAGCTCAACAAATTGGTAAGCTTATCCAGTTAGGGGTAACTGGATTATTGTTACGCATTAAAACACAAAGTCAGAAGAAATATTTTGTTGGATAAAGCGGCTGTCTGATCATGTGATTGACTATTAAGGCGCGTCCACATTACTCGTACTCGTACTCGCCAGGCTTGCTCGTCGGGAGACTCGTCTGGCTTTTACTTGTGCCCGTAAATCTTCGTCCACACTACTTCAGTTGCTCGCCAGGCTTCGGCGCGTGAGGATCCGTATATTTACTCGTAGTGTGTAGAAGCTGTAGTCGTATTTTAATTTATTGGTTATAGTTTTTAAATTAAAAATTTAAAATTTGCTTGTCTCGAGACTTGTCATATCGTCCACATTACTCGCGAGCATAGCGAGTCACACGAGCACGAGTAATGTGGACGCGCCTTTACATTACATTCACAGCACTAGTTTGTATCTGGTGGACCAAGTTCATATTTTCTGAAAATATTGAAGTGTTTCTCATTTTATATCGAAATATTGCGAAAGAAATTTTCTTTCTGTTGAACTGAACTCCCCCCCCCCAAAAAAATACACCTGATTTGAGCCCACTTTCGTAATGTAGGCTTATATTATCTCCATGCAGTCTGTGTGTCTCAGCATCCTCCCATTAACTTATGAGCGCATGAACCAATCTTTACGAAACTTGGTATGTATAATATGACACCTGAACCCATCTGAACGACGTACTTCCCTGCCATCAATCTTTGTGTCTCCGTATGTATCCTCTCTTACGTTGCTAGGCAACAGCTCGGTAAACACATTCAAGTGGCAAAGAATACACACAGTAATGAAGAACTGTTGGATGCGTCGTTATCTGCGCTGTACATGTCTAATCAAAGGAAGGTAGGCAGGCGATTAATCCTTCTCTGAAGTTTTCATTGATTAATCTCACTTTTATTGTGTGCAAGGACTTGATCAATCAGAGAGTAGTGATGTACAAATGTTGTAATGTATTAATGAAAGAATGGAGCTCATGGTATATAATCAACTCTTACTTTACACGGAATACAGCGCTATTGCAGTTCAGCGTTAGACACGCACTAGGACTTTCCATCTTCACTAGCCGTATCCGGGTAACGGAATTAAAACAGTCTCACTGTGACTAAATCTTCTAATCATACACGACGTTTTCGCCCCCTGACTCATTCTTCTTCAACTACTGACTTCAGTGGCTACCTCCTCCCGAGAACTGACTCAGTTCTCCTTCTCGTGCTCCGCCTGCTCAAGTCAAATCCAAAGTCAAAGTCACATTGCGACTGAAGGTCGGTCAGTCAGTCAGTCAGTCAGTCAGTCAGTCAGTCTTGGTGTCGAGCCACATCTGGGGCTCATGACCAGATGTCCAATGTCTCCTTGTAAATTTTCAAAGGGAAATATATGCAAAGCTTAATAATTGTGGTGCGTTCTCTGTCGTTTGTTTAATTATCAGGATTTATACAGAAAAATATGTTGGATATTAAGAATGTAGTAATTTCATTCGAATATGTTCTCAAATAAATACTTGCAGAGTTTTGCCGGAATTAAGCTCGAGTTGCATACAGGTTTTCTTGCAATGTCACCGCTATTTTAATCGATTTTAAACAGAATTTGAACTTTTTCTAAAGGCTACCCAACAAAACATTTCATGAACATTTCTTTCAGTGAGACTCGAGTTGTTACGGAAAATGGACGGAGGGTGCGAGAGACAATGCAAATCTAATTAGTAAATTCTGCAACTTTTCTTGCAACGTGTGAAGATTGTGGAATTTTTCTTCGATAGTATTAATACTTCATATTCGTGTAGGTTCTCCAAATCAGTGACGAGGTTTTTTGACTTTCGTCTTCGAAATAGAAATAATTACTCAGGATTCTACACTGGTTCATTTGCATACATTGTATTACTTTGCTCACTCGTTCATTCACATGACAAATGTTCGGTGGTCCCGTCGATGCTGTCATTTTTTTCTTATCCTGAAATTTTAATTTGTGTGTTAATTTTCTCCCACTTTGCTGCCTAGGTTTCTCCTATTAAACTCTTCTTTTTCTTTCTTTTCTGTATTAAAGAAACTGTTTTTTATAATTAAGGAAGATACGTGTGTTTACGGATATTTCAGCTGGGCCGAGGAGATAAAAACATGTTCAGTAGTGGAAATAATAATCCCTTTCTGGAAGAGATTTTGAGAGAATTGATCTGCGAACGACTAAGGTACACAAAATTTATCAGTAAATTATGATCAGTTATCCCGCTTCGAGCATTAAATAAGGGTGAAAATAGTTGTGGGTACGTGTAAAATCTATGTGCGCGTTAGAATCACGATACTGTGTTTTAATGCCGAATACGTTCTTTCTCGCAGTCCTTTATAATGTTCAATTAATGAACTTCTCCATAATCCTTGTTGGATCGGAATAGGCCGTGGTCCTGTTTCCTGAGTGACCTGTACGGTGATGTTGATGTCAAAATATGCCACGGTTGCCTCCTTTTAAATCGTCACTTCTCAGAATTCATATTATCACGTATTTTGCGGTGTGCGTGAATTATAGATGGGGTTTGGATTGATGACCGGATTTATTGCAGTCATACAGCTTGTTACTACACTTCATAAACCACTATTTGACACACTGTGTCTTCTCTTCTCCATCAGCTTCCACTGCCGTCTCAAGAGACTACCTCAATTCTGATTCTAGCCGGCCTGTAATCATCGTTATATACCTTCGGGTCGGCCCCAACAGAAAACTCCGTTTCTTAACAGTTCCTCTCTTGTTATATAGGTGTGTTTACCTCGCTGTTGAATAGAAATGGCAGTTCTTCGATTGTTACTTGCGTATTAGTTGCCGCGGGAATGTGTTTACCGAGCCGTCGCTTAGCAATGGACGTGTGCTCTGGCTTAGTTATTCCTGCTTTCGAGCGTCATGTTACAATAGGCTACCTCCGGCCTCAGTCGCTGGATATGTCGCTAAGGAACATAAGTAAAATTACTGCAACACAACCGAGCGAAGCAGTTAAATGATGGGCATTCATATATCTGTGGACCACAATTTCAGTTTTCTTCCCGAACGCCTTGCATAATGGCTTGGGATTCTGCATGGTCTTTGTCATTTCTACCAGGCATATGTTTAGACTGCACCTTAAACAAATCACTGTACGTAAATTCCACACTCAGTTGCGTCAATCATTAAAATATTGCCAGCTCAGCTATATATTGTGACATGTCTAACCGTTGCTGGCCAACGGGAGGTGGAACGAGTTACCACGAAGACAGACCCTTGATAAACAGTCAGCTGCCCAGTTACGCAACAGTAAGGAAAGTGGTGTTTCTCAGTGCCGTGCCGAGTAGAGACGAAGTGAGCCGAGCCGAAGCGCGCTGGTTGCTACGCAGCAATAAACAACTCTCGGCAGCGTTCCCCGCACCGCCTGTAAACACGTCGTTTACGCAACAGTGAAGCGAGGTGGGGTTTTCCGCTGTCAGACTGAGGGTTTATAAGAGAGACTGGAATGCCTAAGCAGTTAGTTGAAATATAGCAGCAGTCGCGGTAAGAAGACCCGAACGCGTGGTTAGAAGATTGTATGTGACAGTGTGCTATAACTGAGAAGTCCGCCAGTGAAGACTTTGTGTGCTTTCAAGACTTTGTGTGTGCTGTAGTACAGTTATATTGGGAGTGTGTAATACAGAGAGACTTGTATAGCTCCCGTGTTATAAATACGTGAAGACTACTGAAGAGATGATTGTGTGGGGTTTGTAAATTGTCTAAATACGCAAGAGTGTTAAAAGTATTTGTAGTTACGACTTGTAGGTGTGTTAAATAAACCAATTAACAACCCGAACGTAGTCTTCAGTAGCAAAACACGTTACATATATCTAGGTTGAAAAAAAAATTAATTAACAACAATGCAGTCAAACCCAGCCCTACAACATGAATAAAAGCACCAATCGTTGCGATAAGTTTGGAGTACTGCGTTGTCAGTTAGAGAGACATCCATGTATCTCTGCATGTGAAAACACAGCTTATAAATCAGTGATATTTCAAACAAAATATTTTACGCGGTTTTCATACAACATTAAGAAATAAAGGACAAAGAAAAAATGTACTCACCATGTGAAAGAAACTAACAAAAGGCTTGACAGATATCGACAGCATTGACTCTATATTTTTCTTCGTCAGGAGAAACGAAGATATATTGCCGAGTTTCAGATCAAACAAAAGTAACCGCTAGAAAAATATCCCTAAAAACTGTCCTTGAAAAACACAAGAGACAGCCGCAGACTATTTCTTATTTCTTGCTGTTCTTATTGTTTGTTGGGAGCTAAATAAGGAACTGATGTAAAGTTCAGCTTCCACCATTACTGAGCTCTGAACGTAACACTCGCCATATCTTTCGAGTCTGACATGTCACTCCAATGGACGCGTTTGATATTGCACCGCGTGTTCAACATCTCCTGTTGCTCGCTTGCTGAGCCAGAAAAATGGGGCCGGTTTCATCATGCAATTCTATACGTCCCTTATCGTTTGAGCTGTTAAATAATCCTAATTTCCATAACGATATGATATTGAAGTTCTTCAGAAAATATTGCATAATACGGAGCGAATTAATGCAATATAAAGGGTGTAAGATTTATTTTCTGTACATTATTTTGGAATTTCTGTCACGAAATTGTTAACTTGCATTTTCTCACGGATTTCTCAATTCCTCTAAGATAATCATATAATAGTAACTTGAAATATATAAGGACCGCGTCATAGCTCAAGCGGTTAGTCGCTGACTTACCACCACGGCGGCCAGGGTTCGATCCCTGGTCTGGTAAAGTGGGATTTGTGGTGGAAAAAGTGGCGCTGGGGCAGGTTTTCTCCGAGTACTTCGGTTTCCCCTGCCAATCTTCATTCCACCAATTGCTCCACACTCACCCTCACCTATCATCTGGTGCTGGTACAATAGGCGAGAAGTGGCCACAGTACAAGGGACTTGGCCCCACCCCACTAGCAATAAAAGAAATAAAAAAAAATATTCCAGGAGCTCTTCCTGTCCCATCCGTCTCGACGCGTCATTCTTAATTATCCGATCACACTTAATTTTATTTTATATCCTTCCATCATATGCGGAATACGCAGAGTAGGCTGTGTACAGCTGTGGAGATCCTGCGAATCCTCTTCTTGCTATTCGCCCTGTAGCTGTATAAACTGGCGTATCCTCCCTCACCTTCACTATGTAATCCCATTTACATGATCTTTTATTTATCCACGCATATTTTAATTTCCGCAACTATAATATAGTTTTATTTGCTCATACACGGTTACTCTCGGCCGAAACGTGAATATCCAGCTAGTTAATTACGCAGGATTGAGTGTTGTAGAGAAAACAGGAGTCGCTGATTGGCAGGAAATTCCCGCCTTTTCCGGAAACAAATGTAATTACCATGTCCACAAAATCCTATGACGGCTGAATATTATGAACCAGATAAATTAATTCCACACTCTCGTATTTCATTTTGTGAGATGCCGCACTCGGTACCATAGTTGGTTGAGGCACTATGCTACAAGCTGGAATGTTGCTGGTTCGAGTCCAAATGTGTTGTATTTTTTCAGTTGACTTAGTCCTCCCAGCCGCACTATGGCCCTGGGGTTTACTTAGCCTCTAACAGAAATGAGTACCAGGAATCTCCCTGGGGGTAAAGGGCGGCCGGCGCGTAAGGCTGACAACATTACCGCCACCTGTGAGCCGATTTTTCAGAGAAAATGTGGGAACCTCGATGTCTCAACCCTATGGGCCTTCACGGCCTTTTACAGGGATAGCTTTACATTTACCTTTTTAAGCCAAGCCTTCCAGACGCTACTATGTCTATCTACCCTTCAGGTTTCCGACTTATATGATATAAACTCCGTCCTAAGTGCAACAATTTATTGTGGGTTTTTCGTCTTGCTTTCTTCTACACTACATGTTTCGGCCGCAAACGGCCATCATCAGGTGTATGCACTCACGTAGCTGTTACACTGCACTTAGTTCAAAATTTAAAAACACAGGTCTTCCCAATTATTCCCTTCGTCGTTGCTAACAGAATCTACTTTGCTGATATTTGTCTGGTTCGTACATTATCTTTGTTAACTACACACGTCAATTTTGACTTTCATGAACTGCCACTTTTAAAATCTTCAGTTCCAATTTTAAAAATTCCTTTAATTTTTTTTTTTCCAAATTTAAAATTTTAAAATTTAAAATTCTCATGGTTACTCCCCCTATGTCTATAGTGCTGCAGCGGCTACTTCTTGTTTTCAGCACTGTACAGGCGTTATTATGTGTAGGCTCCCTGTGTACGCTAACTCCACGTAAGTGACAATATTTAATATTTAAATTAATTAATATTTAAATCTTTATATTCTGTTGTTCTGTACGTTAGAGTCATAGTTGGTAACACTTACGAATAATAGTAAAATATTGCAAAATTAGTCGCTTTTCTTGAACCGGTTTTGCAGTGTCCAACTTTGCTAAGGATTTCCTGAAGATACCAGCACCGCTTACTGCATTTTGTTATACTTTTCAGCCTTTTCTCTTCGTATAAATGCCGCTTTGCGAAACGTTTGAAGCTACTTGGGTTAAGCAAAGATTGCATTTTATATTTTTGCGTTGAAATATCCAAGGGCTTACTGTCAGTTATAAAACAATTCCAGACCGTCATGTTGTGTGGTTGTGTGGTTCGAATGGTCCCGCAACCACCGCAAGCTGCCGGCCAACTTTAATTTCCGTCTGTAAGACGGGCAACACGACCTGACAAATGTCTGGGCCACGTAGCCCTTCTCTGTTATTGTCCTTCTCCTGCGGCACTATTTTTTATTTCATGTCTTCACCACTTCCCAATTATTGGATGGGATGGCGGGTGCTGGGGGGGGGGTTCCATTCTCACTGAGTGATTGCTAGTCTAGTGCCGTACTGCTGTCACTGCCTTTTACGTTTGTCAGTGCTATTCATCCACTGAATATGTCTAATCGCGTGTTTGAAGAAAAACTTGCTTAACAAAACGAAGCCAGGAATTATTTCCAGCAGTCCCTGATAACTTGTAATTGATTGCACTATAATTGAATCGGACAATGTCTAATGTATAATCTCTAAGAATTGAACACAAGCCCGTCTTTATGTAATTTTTGTCTATTCTATATATCAGTGGAAAATTTGGAAACGAAAGCGTAATCTTTGTAGTATTGTAACGTGTAGTGGTTTGCACGTGACTTATAAGACGGATTCTGGATTGGACGAATTTGGTTTATAATACCTCATTCACACAACTCGGAACTAAAGGCAATACAGCGCTATCCGTAATCTACACAGTTTACACTTCACCGTTACACAAGCAGTAGGATTCTCACTCTTCACTAGTCGTATCCTGGCAACGGATTTATTTCAGTCTCACTCTCACTTCAAACCACATATGAAATGTTCTTTGCATAGCCTAATATATGTTTTACTGTTTCTTGCCAATCACTTTCGACTGCCATCTCCAGAACTCAACCCACTTCTCGACAAGTGACTGCTCCCTTGGAACATCCCTTTACATGGCCTCGGTGCGGACCCCATGGAAAAAAACCGTCTTCTATTATCCTGTGTTGTTTTAGGCGTGTTTACTGATACTTTGCCCAGCAATAGACGTCCTGTTGTTGGGCGAATTGGAGCCCGCGGGAATGTGTTTACCGAGCCGTTGCCCAGAAATGAATCTGTACGTCACATTATTATTAAAACTTTCTTCGCTATCAGTAGGGCAGTCGGACATCTCCGATTTCGATCCCGATATTATCAACAAAATCTAAAATGATAAAATTGTAGGCTTGTATGTAAAGACGGACTTGTTCTACATATACCTTTCTAACGTTCCTACTAATATTAGCGCTATATGCAGTTGCAAATATGTAGCATTAGAAGCATAGGCGTCTGCAAACCTACACAACGACAGCCAGACGCCAGAAGCACTCTAGCTCCCGAAATATTTTGTACTCGTATATGTGACAGTGGCACTATGTCCTAGATACATTTGTGAATGATCAGATGTTTTAAGAGAGAACTAGGCTCATAACATCCGTCCTATTTAAGATGGATCTCGTTAAATAAGTCATGGAATTACCATAATTTAATTTTCTGATTCTGAAACGTATGTATAAGTGAAGAGTTATACCTTCTGGAATATATCAGCATGTATTCCGCTAAAAGATAATGTAAGTTTCGGAGATAAATATTGCCTCCATCTTCAAGATTGCAGAGTAAGCCATGCAAGAAGTTGGCAGCAAGCAGTGAGATGTTCCTCCGAAGATTCGTTTGACTTTCCACGGTCTACACCGCATCAGGTCCCAAAAAATGGAACTCTTCGTAAGCCCCTATGTGAGAGCCGCAAATACTATGTATGGAAATATGTTAGGAATGAAAATAATAATATTTTATATCTGGCTCAAAATTGATGTGACCAGTAAATTGAATGGCGCCACAGGAGAAATGCAAGGTGATACATTTGGAATTTTTGCTGTTGTTAGTGATAATGACGACATTCGTGATGTCACTGATGGTGGAGGACTTGATTTTCTTACTCCTTCCCTTCTATTCCTTCCAGTCTTCTTCATTTTAACGAATATTACAACGAGTTTCGTCTTCCTCTTTAAATCGTCTTTCTGTGTGTTTAAAATTCCTTATTATCTTCGGTCACCTCTCTCCACTCATTTAACTACATAGTCTACACATCTAATCCTGTTGGTAGTGTCATATAGACCCGTCCGCTAGGCAACGACAGCAGAATAAGCAAATATACGGCAGCCGTTACTGAGAAACGGCTATGCAAACAAACGTGTTCTCACAGCAACAATTGAAATACAGCAACGAGGAGCGATGTTTTCTACGCGGCCCGTGCGCAGGTGTTATAAGTAGAGCAAGTCTAGAGTTTAGTTGAGGGATATATGGCGTTGGAAGCCGTTACGAAAAAACGACTGGTGAAGACACAGCAGGCTGAGAAGACTTGATATGTGCTGTAGTGAACTGCAGAGTGTGTAAATTAACGATAGCGCTATAGTTTCTTGTAGCCATTATCTGTATGTGTTCAATAAGTTTACTCACCAAAGCAAACTCCGTCTGTAATCACACTGAAACACGTGACAGTAGTTATATTATCGACCTCGGTTTTATTCCGTCTGATGGCATTTCATGCATATCCAGTTAACGGCGTTCCCAATACTTACTGCTGTAGCTTCTAATTTTCTGTGCTGTATTTTAGCTAAATTTGTGTAATATCAAATATTCATTACTGGACATGTCATATCACCAAAATAAATTCATATTATTTCTGTTACTATTATCGTCTGTGAAAACACCGTGAGGTTGATTTCTGTTAGACTGCACCTCGTTATATATCGGAATTGTATTTCACCGCTGTGGAAAACTGAAATCAAATATATTTGCAGTTGTCGCCTTTCGCAAACATCCCCCTAATCTCTCCTTATTTGGTTTACTACATACTTAGATATGCATACTTCTCCTAGTGATTTATTAACGCGTTCTTAAAATTTAGACACTTTCAATAAAGATTTGAGTATTATGTTTGTTATCGTTCGAAATCTCATTGTTTGTTGAGGGCTACTATTTTTGTTACAGCAACTGAATCAGACTAAAAAAATATAACTTGTGTTGAAACAGCAGAAAACTGGTTATTCGTTCGGAGTATGGTCTTCAAAGCCAGCAGAAGAGCCTCATTTTTATTCGAAAATAAAATTATTTGTCGGTAGCAATGTAACCCACACTTCAATTAGAAATGCGTGTTTGCTTTATAAGGGTCACATGTGGTTTCCAGGTATCGGCCCATTGTGATAATGTAACAATAAATTCCATAAAATCGCGAAATGCAATATTTTTAACGCATTTCGCAGGGAGAACTTCATTGTGATGAAGGCGTTATGTGTGACGAACCGAAAGAAAAAAATTAAGAAAAAAGTCATTAATTCTCGTATGTTATTACATCAAGCATTCACAAGCCGTGAAGACCTTGCACTGCATGTTCTCGCAAGACATCGCACAGAAACTAAGGCTAAGCACGAAGAAAGTTTGCTGGATAATGCGAAACATAACTTAAACTTTTCTTAATTCATTCGTTCTTGTGTTATATAGAGGCGATTCATTCTTCGGGTATTAAATACTGTTGCTTCAAATGCAATATTGTGACATATCGACCCACTGCCAGCCAACGCCCGCGACACACACGCGTCCAACATTACAAGAGAAGTGCTTTCTGTGGTTCGCGCACGGACCATTGCTATGCAGCGCGCGCTAGGCACGTTCTCATGTACGCAGTGACATTACAGAACAATAGAGTAAGTGAGGTTGGCCGATGTTTTGTGTAGGTCCTCGCCGAGACCGTTGCTAGGCAGCAGCCAACGCGCCAATGGACTGATTGGGTAACGAACACGTGGGAACCCCAATTGACGTGCAGAAAACAATAGAAAAGCTGTGTTTTCTATGATGCGTGGTTCGTGCCTCGTCTATATGTGAACCGAATTCCGAAGCTGGGAGCTGTAGGAGTACAGAAGAGTCAAGGGAATTGAAGCCAGTCGGCGTAGATAAGAATTCAGGGAGTCGGCAGTCGAAGGAATTACACTGTGGGAAGAAGGCATAGTGTCACTCTGCATGTACTGCAGTACAGTGATACTTGGAGTGTGTAATTTAGTGAGCCTTTTATAGTTCCAGTTTTACAAATCCGTTGCCAGGAAACGGATAATGATAACCAGTGGAAATAGAGAGAGGAGAGTAGCGTGGAGTAATTTGTAAAATTGAAATCAGCAATAGTGTTATAATTACTTGTAGTTACCACCTGCAAGTGGTCAATAAATCCAATTACCAATCCGAACCCCGTATAGAGTCACTAATACACGTGAGAATATTCTGTACGGGCCCGCTTGAAGACGCCCAGGAATGATTAATAACATGAGACTTAGCAGGAAGTCACAACTCACTTCAGAATGGGTAATTTAACGGAAAGTTTCAATTGGGAAACCTATATAGCATCGGATGATAGGAGGAAGATAGTCGTAAGTAATTAGTAGGGAAGGTGGAAACTTGCTGCAAGTTCTTGCCTACATACGTTTGAAGGGACTGAGAAAAACTTTGAACGACCTTAGATTTAAATTTTGATTTTTATAGTAACTCTTACATCTCAAGCGGTTAGTCGCTGGCTTCCCACCGCGATGGCCCGTGTTCGATTCCGGGGTCTGTTCAAGTGGAATTTGTGGTGGACAAAGTGGCGCTAGGGCAGGTTTTCTCCGAGTACTTCGGTTTCCCCTGCCAATCTTCATTCCACCAATTGCTCCACAATCACCCTCACCTATCATCTTTTGCTGGTACAACAGGCCAGAAGTGGCCGCAGTAGAAGGGACTTAGTCCCACCCCACTAGCAATAAAAAAACTCTTACATCATTCAGTTGTGGTGGTACTAAGAGAGGTTATCATAGAGAATTATGAACCGGAACAGACAACGTGACACAAGTCTTAGATAATTGAAGCCAGAATATCAGACTTACTTCTGCTTGTTTGCGAATATTGATTGATAATAATTAGCTGTTATCCCTTTTAAACGAAGTTGTAATTTTTTTAAATTTTGGTTCTACGATTGTATGTATAATCAAATTGAAATTAATCATCAACACACGGCTACAGTTACTGAGTTTCCGGCCATTACTCATCGTCTCAAAATATCATATTGTAGCATCCTGTTGCACTTTTCACTTAGTGTCGATTTGTTATTTACACTCTCACTTGCAACACTCCTTTCCCATGTTCTATATATTTTATTAAAATTATTCACTTTAAAACTTCATCAATACATGTTTCGGCCAATATGGCCATTAGGTGTTAAAATTACTGGGCGAGAAAACTATTGTCTTCTGTTTCGTTGCTTATGTTGTTAATACATGTCCACTCGATGATCATGTGTGTCTGTAATATGTGTAACTTCTTCTGTTGGAATCCATGTATACGAAGTTTTTTACCTTTCGTTTGTGTACTTGAGTCGGCGGGTTGTATTCATGCCCTGTTGTGTGTTGTGCTGCTTGTCTTGTTTCCAAATGCTTCATGAGTTCGACTGGTCATTTCGGTGACTGGATTCTGTCTCCTTCCTTAGGTAAAAGCTTACTCAGTTGCGCAGGCAGTTGGGAGCCTCAATACAGTCTCAGAAGTATCGTGTTTTAAATAAAAAAAGGCCAAGATTATATTAAAAACTCAATAATGATATTAATATACCATCGTTACAAACTCTTAGCTTTATCACGCGAATACCTTTTAAATGTTGTAATCTGTAAGTCCATTTGTAACTGGGAAGTTTCTGAGCACATTCATTTTTCTTGTAACAATTTTGTTCTTGTTTTCTTTTCAATTACTCATTTTATAAAAGGATGATTTCCATAAAACGTATTTGTTAAGCAAATATTTACATGACTGGCAACACATTGCGGCCTTTCATGTTTTTGTTTCTGGCTGAAACTCATTATCACATAAAGAGAAAGGGGATGTTAATTTCACAAATGAGTTAACGCAGAAATTTGTTTAATATTACTTCTTTGAAAGGAGGAGTTGGTGTACTTACTTTCATAAATGTAACAACTTCTAGAGGAGATGTTACTGTGTAGAAAATAAACAAGTTATTCAGAAAAGGACTGCTGCATCTACTTTCCTTAATAAATTAAACTCTGGGTGTTAGAGCTAAGAAGATTTATAACGGAACAAACAAAGAAAAAACTAACTAACTAACTGTTTTTGACAGATTTCCCATCACAATCACAATTTGCATGTATTTCGGTATCGCAGAGCTTCATATAAATTTAGCAGGTGGATGCTATACGTTCATAGTAACACACTGTTTCTTTATTCGTAATAGTTCGTATATAACCATATCCATATTAATTTTGATGTGTTTATTGTCCATCTCATTAGAAAGTAACACCCGGCTTCAGTGATCCATCAAATATCGGCATTAAACTTGAACGTAGATGAGAATTTTGTGCGGCAACTTAATATTTTCTTTCCACAGAGCATTATCTGAAAGGCATTCATATCTTCTAAGATTCTGCAAATTGTGTGAGGTCTCACTAACAAATGGCGCTGTCTCTCCGACCTCAGATGTTGAAATGTCTTCGTATTTTTATTATTTATGGTAGAAAATTTAAATATATACAAATGTATGTTAGTCTCCTGTGACACGATGCTCGTTCCAATGTTAATGAGATCTGTCTAATGGTTACAGTTCATTAAGAAAACTCCAGACGGACCCGGTGGGATCCGTAACGTGACGCTAACATAACATTTCAGGTTGTCATGGTGGTAACTATGAAATGCACTGTTTTCTGAGGTGCGAAGCCGTGTGGATTTGTGGAAGTGTACAGACGGTCCTTTGGAACGTATTACTTCCATTTTCAGCGGCGAAGTATAAATCCACCAAACACTTTGTACGTGAAGATAGAGGCAGGATATTCCACCGCAAAGCATGTAATATTCTATCAAACTACACGACCTAACATCCAGAAGGCAGTAATTTTCGAGGGAAAATGCTTTCTATAAAGTAATAAAAACATATTATTTATTTAGAAATAACGACGATTTTATTGCCTTTTCACAGTAGTGACAAAGTAAAATTGGCACGTTTTAAGCTTACCTAATTTTATCAAACATCTTATTTCGTGATACGTCGTTCTAAATTTGCCACGTAAGTAGGCCCGTATTCCCCTTTCAGTCTGAACAGTTCTATATAGATGGGTGCTTAATGAAACTGTTAAAATTAACAGTGGCATATATATATATAATTTTCTGCGAATCTGATTAATCCAACAACGTAACGAAGTATATCATTTAAGTGGGCAGATTTAAGCCAACACTGTACCAACATGAAATGATTTCGCGTAAGAATTCAGGGCTGTGAACCTATTCTGTGTATTGGTAATCTGTACAAACTTTCCAAAGATTGTTTTTGTTTTTTTTCAGGTAAGAACATTCATCAGTTTCGCCCATCACTTCACCTAGTTGTCACCATTTTGTTAACCAAGATGAAGGAACATCGTGAGTCACCAACATGATGAGCCGAATTTCTCACTGCCGAATGCAACGGTAAGAGTGTTAGAGTGGTGAAAATGAATTAAATTACACGTTAAGATTTCGGATTCCAAATTATTAGAATCTAGATGAATTGTTTCCCAAAGTAAAATACGTGAACGAATTTTGAAGACAGTCTAGTTATATTCTTTACGTACACGAAGTTTCGAAAGTGAATGAATTTGTTAGTTAATGTTTGGTGTTCAGTGTATTAAAGGGTTTTCGCAGTACTGAAGTCCGTATACAATTTTCCCGATATAATTATATAATAATGATTGGGTCATCAATCATTTGAATGGCATCTGAACATATCTGTCTGTGGCTCTACAGCCCTTGCTGACCTCGGCCGATTTGTCAACTTCTTAATCTATACAAACTTTGTAGCACTCTTTGGACTCGAAACCGTCGAGATGCAGTTTGTTTCTACCTGGCCGCTCTCTCGCTTGGTCATTGAGTCACCCGTTTACCTGTTCGCTGTCTCGTTCGCATATCATTTACTCGCTCTCAGACTCCATCACAGATTCGTGTAACTAACTCCAAGGAGCAGAGCCATTCTTGAGAGAGTGGCAGTCTTTAAGAGACTCGAGAAGTTTCCGGACTTTAGTGCTACTCCAGTGTTCATTGTCTTACCGAGTACTGTCCTTTGGGATATAACGCCGTGTAGTCTGTGGAAAGTCAACTGATATTTCGGAAGAATATGCCGCCTCCATCTTCATGGTCGAAGTAGAAGCCGAGCAAAAAATCAGCGTGAAAACATGTGGCTTATTCCTCCGAAACGTCGGTTGACTTTCAACGGACTACACGGGTCTGTATCCAAGAAGATAGATCTTTTCAGATCTACCTCTGTGGGAACCTCAAATGCTGCATACGTTCGTTGTCTTGTTCGAAAGAACTCGTCTTAATCCATTCTCAGACCAACAGAATCATCAAAATTGTGTACGTGTTCCTCATCGCACCTACGCTTGTCACGCGCCCAACTTATCAAATATTCCTTGATATCGCCTTAATAATATTAAGCGATAAATCATCCTACAAACTGTGAAGCTCTTCAGGTCGAAACACTGCTTTCCATGTACTGTTCTAAAATTATCATTAATTCTTTAACTCAGTATCTCATTCAATCAATCACACGCTCACGCTCCTTTGAGTCACAACACACACTCTCTCGCTCGCTCAGTCACTCATTCGGTCATTGACGCGAACATGACTAGTTCACTGACACAACGCGTCACTCACTAATTCTCTGACTTATTGTCTCTCTCATCCACTCATTGACTCAATCGTAGTTCTCCCGGGGACACTACGCGCTGTAACATTATATGCGGTATGCAAGGTAACGGAAATTGGCGCCCACAAAGTTCGCACAACAAATTACATATACAGAGATCCGATGCTGATGCTGATTGTTGGTTGTTATATGATCGTGCACTTTCCAGCGAACCGTACAGCACATGTAATTGGAAAATGTATTAGTCTTGTGTAGGCCTATTGCTTTTCATGGACCCTATATTTACTGACTCCAACGCTTGGAAACAAATGCAAAATGACCTGAATACAGTTGTATACACGGCAAATACAAAATATAAACAGTAACATAAAACTGAGGCCGCGCCATAGCTCAAGCAGTTAGTCGCTGGCTTCCCACCGCGGCGGCCCGGGTTCGATCCCGGGTCTGGTCAAGTGGGATTTGTGGTGGACGAAGTAGCGCTGGGGCAGGTTTTCTCCAAGTACTTCGGTTTCCCCTGCCAATCTTCATTACACCAATAGCTCCACAATCACCTCGCCTATCATCTGGGGCTGGTACAATAGGCCAGAAGTGGTGGCAGTACAAGGGACTTAGTCCCACCCCACTAGCAATAAAAAAAATACATTTTCTGTGTAATTGGCACAAGTCTCAACAATTAGCGACACACACACTGAGATTTGTGGTGGTTTTCCTCCGTTTGCAGTCTGAAACACGCCGTCATTCTAAAACATTGCCTACTGAACATTCATGAACGTTTTCCTGCACTGTTCAGCAGCGCGTTGTATCACGTATATAAACGTGTTTGAACACAACTGGTAGATCTACAAGAGGTTGCTCAAGCGATCAGTGTTCAGGATAGAGGAAAGGCAACACAGCGAAGTTGTCAAACGTAAAACATTTGCATGTACTGCCTCTTCCTAACGATTGATTTCTCTTATTCTGAGCGTAAATAGGAGCAATTTGAAGCCGCGAGTAGGCATGGGACTTCCCCGGTTATCATTTCACTGCCAGGCGATGAATGTGAATCGCTAAATATGATTGATCGACGCAATCTCCTGTCGATTTCAACATATGAAAGGACATTGAATTTTTAAAATATGCGGGCCGTTTTCGAACATCGCCTGTACATTGAAAACGAATTCTTCTGACAGAAGTGGTGTTAATTTGAAACGCTGATGGTGTTCCGCTAGGTACTGGCTATGTACAGCCTTACAGATCTTTATCAGCGTTTTGTAGGAATCTTCAGGCGTCTTCAAGACGTTAGTACTCATAAATATCTGCAGAGAATGTCTGCAGACTCGCACAGTCGTATTCTAGACTTGCTCTGAAACTTCCCAGTGCTTATATATCCTTAAACATGCTTCTTTGATACTTTATTCAGTTTCAGGCCCACAATATATGTATCACTGCGACACGCTTCGGCCACTCTTTTTGGCCATCATCAACATACGGAATTATGCTTCACTGATCTTGGCATCTGCATGTCGCAGTTATTACACAATTCATTGAAGCTGCTCATGTGGCCACAATATAAATTCTTGTGCTTGCAGAGTCATCCAACTGGACCCTCTGCTGGGCCTGATGAATGAGTGAAAAATTACAGTCCGTTAATTTAAGATAAAAAAAACGTATATCCCAGCATACGGTGTGATCTAGCTAGTCTCCCTTCCCTTCAAGTTTAAGGAAGAAATAAATCGGAAGGTCGCGGGTTCAAATAACGATGAGGTCATTGGATTTTTTTCAGTTGACCTAATCCTTCCGGCCGCACTATGGCCCTGGGGTTCACTCAGCCTCTAACAGAAATGAGTACCAGGAATTAATTAAATAATTTTCCTGGGGAGTAAAGCGCGGCCGGCGCGTAAGGCTGACAACCTTACCGCCATCTTTGAGTCGATTGTCTGGACAATGTGGGACGCTCAACGTCTCACAACCTTATGGACCTTCACGGCCTGTTATAGGGATAACTTTACTTTTACTTTACCTTACATACTATATATATAATCTGTTTTACTTGTGCTGCACTTCTGTACGCAACTGATCGAACAGTCGGATGTTAACGGTAATGAGTACAGAATATAAAACTCCTGGTTATACAACGTATCTAGATTTTGTAAGATTTGAGATTTTCATAGCGGTAAAATCTAAATATGAAGAAAACAGTCTTCTGGGAGGAACGTCGGATAATACAATATCTACACGGCGCCACATTCCAGAAGGTTGCTTTCTTCATATGTAGATTTTCGTTATTTCCTTTCTTTTACGTCCAGACACCTCGCCCAGGTTCCACACAGCACAAAAACACAAATCCTAGGCATTAACAGGCAGAGAATATAGGAAGTGTCCATGGAAATACACGTAAGTTAGAGACCCCGGACACCACCAAGAAAATCATGTGATCTGAACAGAATGAAAACTGAGATTATATAGAACATAACAAAACATAAATTACATTTCCGACTTCAGTTTCAAACATAACTGTACCTATAGACTTGAAAGCATTCTGACGATGGTGTTTGCTGTACAGAACTATAAGGCTTATTTTGGACTCTATCCATCGTCTGGTATATATAAGACAAAAAACCACAACTTCTCAGAGACTGGATCTGTCTCCGTCCTCAGGTGGATTGGGCAGGATAGACCTACTCAGTTGGGTCCGTTAGAAAGAGCTAGTCTCAATCACTGGACAAACCCCGGTCAGTAGAGAACAGCCTATAAACACTTGATAGCAGGTTCCATCATTGGGAGATAAGAATAAAATCACAATAAAAGACAAGCTAAAACTGTTGTGACAAACATGCACATGTCAAAAATGTGATAAACAGTGGTATGGATTAAGTTCCAGAAATTAAATTAAAAACGAGGGTAAAAAATACAGAGGATGTATAGCTAATTATGCAGATAAAGAATCATGCCACCAGGGCGACTTCTCGAAATAAGACTAAATTCCAGAGCAAAACTAGCAGATGTAGCGGAAGACACTAATGTTCATAAAAACTTTCATTTTGACTTGTTGACCTCTTCATTGATGAGAGGGATCCATAAGGGAGAAATATCCAAACTGGGCTGGCTGATCGCATTAGGTGAACATGCCATGTGAGCTGATTCCTTATACTTTCTGCACCTGCTGTTACTTTCAATCTCCAAGACCCTAGCTTCGTCCCAGCCTACCTTATGGCCCTCTTCATATGCATGCTGAGCCAACTTGGAACTCTAGAAGTCCCTGCTTGAGATTATGCCTGTGTTCGTGGATTCGCAGGGCCAGCGGTCTGCCTGTTTCACCAATGTAGCTTCTGCCACATTCACAGGGAATGCTATAAACGCAGTGTGCCGTCTGTTGAGGATCCCTTTTTGGTATCGTTCTTATGAGCGAAGATCGTAAAGTGTGTTTAGTTTTAAAGACGGTCCTAATGTTATACTGGTTTCCTATGCGTTTAAACTTCTCAGAGATACCCTTCACATACGAGATATAAACCGTGCCAAGAGGCTTTTCCTCTTTTTTCTGACGACTACTACCATTAGACCTGATAACCGAGTAAATAAAGCCTTGAGAATAACCACTGAGTTGCAGGTCACGTTTTAGGTTGTCAGCCTCCATTAACTGGTCTTGCCCGTCTTGGCATATAGTGGTAGCTCTGTCATGAAGACTATGAACAATTCCTCTTTTGACATGTGGGGGATGGTTGGAATTGAAATTAAGATATCGGCCAGTGTGGGTGGGTTTTCTGTAAACTTTCGTGGTAAGAGCCGTCCTGTTTTTATGACCAGAAAGTCCAGGAAGGGGATCGTTCCCTCCGATTCTATTTCCATAGTAAACTGGATGGCCGGTCTCAGGCTGTTGAGGTGGGTAAGGAAGTTCTGTATCCCCTCTGCACCATGCGGCCAGATCACAAATGTGTCATCCAGATATCGGAGCCACAGCGATTGTTTGTCCTGCGCCGAGTCGACAGCCAGTTGTTCAGAGTGTTTCATGTAGATGTTGCTAACAATGGGAGACAGGGAACTACCCTTGCCAAGCCATCCTTCTGCTGGTAGAATCCTTCGTCCCCTTGAAAGTAGATGGTCCTCAGGCAGACATCCAGAAGTTACATGATGTCTCCCACCTTCAGGACAGACCCTTCTGCCAATGTGTTATCGTTTTCAAGCCTACTTCTGATGCTCTGAGGGGCTTCATCGACTGGAACGTTGGTGAAAAGGCTAAACACATCGAAGCTGGCGAGGGTATCCTGTCTGTAGAGATTAACCGATTTTAGCAATTCTGTGACGTGACTGGAATTCTTAATGAAGGACTCAGATCTGCCGTCCAGAGGGCTCACTATTTTTTGAAAAGCCAGCCAAGACATAGCAAGGGAAACCAATGGAACTCACTATGGGTCTCAGCGGGTTATCTGGTTTGTGAATCTTACGAAGTACATATAGGTGTGGAGGCTTGCTGTGATATGGGGTTAGCTTTCGTTTTACCTCAGGAGGAAGAAATGTTTTATATTTTGCGAGAATTTGCTGAACTTTTCTCTCAAACTTGGCTGTAGGATCTTTGGACAAGGGCTCATAAACCCCAGATTTCAGCAGGGTGTTAAACTTGTCCCTGTATTTTATTTCATTTAATGCTAGTGTGGTGGGACTAAGTCCCTTGTACTGCGGCCACATGTGACCTATTGTACCAGCCCAAGATGATAGGTGAGGGTGATTGTGGAGCAATTTTTGGAATGAAGATTGGCAGGGGAAACCGAAGTAGTCGGAGAAATAACTAACGTGAGGAACAAGCTGCCCGGAAAACAATTTACGGAAGTGACGACACCCTGAGTGAAGTGAAACAACAAATTATAAAAGAATTTTATCTCGTTTTAATTAAAGGAGGACTACAGCGTGTGGTTTCTAAAATGCATTGGAACAGCGAAACAGTGTAGCAGTTTTAACAAGGTCTTTATTGAATATCTGTAATAAAACACCTGAAGATGGCCCTTTGAGGCCGAAACATGTAGTGTTAAGTGTTAAAGAATAGATTGAAGTGTAAAACAAGTGTTGCAATTTAGACGGATATAGACAAATGGACGCTACTCGGAGAAAACCTGCCTCAGCGCCACTTTGTCCACCACAAATCCCACTTGACGAGACCCGGGATCGAACCCGGGCCGCCGCGGTGGGAAGCCAGCAACTAACCGCTTGAGCTATGGCGCAGCCTGAGCCATCACTTAGCAACGGCTATTGTATAGCTGCTTATTTCGCGGTCATTGCCTAGGAACAGTTCTATATACCACAGTATTTAGAAGATGAGAGGTGGATGGAATTAGGTTAGGTTATTGTTCAGTTGTGGGTTTTGGCATTACCGGTGTTCAGTTTTCGAATTCTGGTTCCATAAGGTTTTATTTCGTAACTTATTATTAAATTCTGCAGTATGGAATCATGGTTTCTTGTAATCAACGTAGCGCAATGTTCCCCGTCTTTTGTACTGTACACTCCTTCGAGGTTTCTTCGAAACAAAATCCAGCTTAAATACATGAAGGGTTTCTTTCCTTTGTATCTGACGATGGTTATGAAGTGCGTAGTTTGGATGCCACGGAAAGTGAAAAAAACTGGCTGATTTGCGAGTCATAATTTGAGAAATAAAAGTATGCTGTGGTCCATGAGACGTGTTGTCTGAACAGCTCCCTGCAGAAGCCGAACGTGAACAAAAAGAACATTTTATTACGGATGGCCTCTGGGTCAAGAAGCAAACTTGAGACCTCCAGAATAAAGAATAAGAGCGCTGGCCATAACATTTCGATGGTCGGCCCATAACTGTTCTTAATCTCATTTAATTCCCATAAGGCACACATAACGACCATTAAAGTTTTATAGACATCTGTGCATCCTGACCGACTGTACAAAGAATAATATTACTCAGAAGGGCCAGCAATTTGGAGCACTGTGACTCGTAAAACGGCCATATTCTCTTGCTAGGGCATACAAGAGCAGCAGCCAAGCCCCAGGAGGGCAACAGCAGCTGTTACGCATGTGGCACTTAAAGTTGCTCATTCGGGGATGTAAGACAAGAGACAGGCTTCTTGTCGGTTCATTAAGTATTGATGCTAATATTAATTAGGGAATCCTCTCCTTGTTCTTAATGTGCTGGGCTCCAGAATTGACAGAATGCTTTTCGCTTCTGTATCCTTAGCGCTGTGGAAAATTCCAAAATTTAAGAAACGTACTTAACAGTTGTGCTTTATATTGTCACGTATAGGACGGTACGCGTGAAGAAATAACGGGCTCTAGTTCGGATGATTAAATTTATTAGTACCGTGGTTACAAGTTCTCTTAATGACATTTAAATACAGGATTGTCCCTCTTCATTAGTCCTCTCCTGGCAACGGATCTCATCACAAAAACTGGCACTTCAAATCACCATGAAGTCTTCTTGCTATTTCGGCTTCAATCACTCTGGAGCCTCGGAACTAAAAGTTCTTCTGGACTCACTCCTCCAGCTTACGGCTGGCTCGTAACTGCTCTTGAATGAAATTTGTTAAATCCCTTCTCTATTGTTGATGACGTCACCGCTTTCATAGCACGGTCCGATGCTCGGAAATGTGTTTACCCAGCCGTTGCTTAGAAACGGATTTCCTAACGTCGTTATTCTACTTTTGCCCGGAGCAGACCTCATAGAAAACACAGCCTCGTCTATTTTTGCGTAACCTAGCAACGGACTGTTTACCAAGAATGTGTCTGAACTGTTGCTGGCGTTATTCTTCAACACTATAAAGACAAACAGAATTACGGGGTTTTTGGACTTGTTCCATCATCCGGAATTCTAGGTAGTAGAGGACACGACGTTTCGGAAAATGGATGTGTTTCCGTCTTCAGGTGAGAAAGGAAGACATCTACTCAGTTGGGCCCCTTAGAAACAGCTAATCTCAGTCACTGGACCAACTGAGTATATGTCTTCCTTTCCCACCTGAAGACGGAAACAGATCCAGTTTCCGAAACGTCGTGTTCTCTATTACCTAGAATTCCGGATGATGGAAAAAGTCCAAAACCCCAGTAATTCTGTGTGTAATCCACCATCGTCAGAACCCTTTAGAATACTATAAATACAACTTTAGTTTTGACAATAAACTTTATTTTTCTAAGTGCATAGAGCTCTGTCACAATCTGCTGTCCCATAGAGAAAGCAAGAAATATGTCGTCGCCCGTTGCATTAGTATTTACATTTTTACCATCTACTCATTCATCTGATGTTTGATTGATCACCTGATGCGTATTCTTTTCCTTCCTGAAGGCTATTGCGGACTATATTGCGATGTGTGTTGCCTAAGCTGCCGAGAGCAGCACCGAATGATGAATCGGGTGTTGTGTATTTCGAAAAGAACGTCCTCTCTGACGAACCCTGTGTTGTCTCCCGCAGGTCCCTTCTGCGCTGTAGCTCCCGTTTTGCATGACTGCAGCCTCCCGGTTGGGACATGTCTGTGCTCTCTTCCTCTGGGCACTCAACCACGCCACAGGCAGCGGTGCACCCAGATGTGGCCAAAACGCTGACAGTTGTAGCATTATATAAGTATGTTTTGGGACGTATAAGCTTCGACCTTTATAACTATGATACGTTGTCAATGTTAAGATTTCTGTAGCATTTTGATCCCTTGTAGCATAATCAAGAAGCGGAGAGAGGTGTGTGTGAGACCCTTCCTGAATTCGGACTATTAGCGGCCATCTGTTTTACACTGATGGTATCGCATTGTCTCCTTGAGAGCCACAGTAATGTCCTCTGTATAACTGGTCTAATTGCATGGGGAAACCCACCCCCTCTACTACTACTACTACTACTACTACTACTACTACTACTACTACTACTACTACTACTACTACTACTACTATTAATAATAATAATAATAATAATAACAACAATGTGCTCTGTAGAAATATATCCAAGCAAATTCCTGATAGAAGCTTCAACAGGCTTATCGCCCTTTAATATTAATATTAAAGAAATGGATATTTTTCTCAGTGAGGTATAATTTGTATGGTGTTGTAGTCCACAGCACTTTCAGTTTTCATCCGAGTGTTCCGGTCGCAGTGCTCCGGGAGAACTTCCCGCTCACGACATTTTTCAGTTCTCTCCGGGGACTAATTAATTTGCCCTCCAATGTTAGTACGATGGGAGGTGGCCTACCTTTGCCTCTACTTTAATTTGTTTCGGGTGTTTAAGGGAGTTTTCTTTGATGCCGGCTTCACATTTGCCATAGTAAACTCCCTTAATTTCCCAAAGTTGTTATTCATTGCCACCGACCGTGGATGGTGGTAAATTGGAGTTGGACTCCTCAGTTTCTTGCTGCACGGTTTCTATCTCTCTTCCGGCGTTTGTTTTCTTCTGCTTTCGAAGGATTGTCCTCGCTGCTGGGTTGAAGGCTGTCTCTCCTTCTCTGTTGCTACATACTTGTGACATTGGCCGCTAAATAGCGCCTGCTCATGTGTGCCTTCTTGCTTCGGCTTTGACCGCTTGTTTCCACTTGACATTTCCACACACTTTGGGCGGATTTTAAACAAGCTGCCCTATATCCGTTTCCTTCTTCGCGAGCGTCTCTCACATTTTCTTAGGTAGGCAGCACACCGACACGCGTCAAGGCACGATGTCTGCGACACGACGCAATGAAAGGAGCACAGTTGAAACGAATGAGATTATGAAAACCGTCGCTCACCCGTTTGAGTCATGATGCTGACGTCAGCTCCATGCTGACCAATCACGAATGAAGCGAAACTGCGTCTTTTGTCTCGTGTCTTGATGCTTGTCTTGACGCAGTTGGTGTGCGGCTGCCCTTTTAGAGTAGCAAGAGACCTGTCTCTCAAACAGAGCACGCTTCAGACACCACCTTCTTGTGCCTTATTTGCAGAGTTGTGTTTCGCCCCCGGTGCAGTTAATACTGAACGATTCACACTAATTGCAACTGCTAGAAGTCTGTCACTTATTTGCGAATCTATGCACTCTACAATTTACTGTAATTGCCTCTCGCAGTATCCTGTCTGGCTTTTCCAGCTGACCTGCTTTTGTCGCCAAAACATGAACTGCAAATGAACACTATTGTCTCCACTGTTTTTTAATGTTGTTTTCCTTTCCTTCAACGTCGCTCCCATATTCGTTGCTGTGGAAACCTGTTTACTGCTTATCAGTAGCAAGTTCCTGTAGCCTAGCAATTCTTGTTTCTTCCCCGCTACGCAGTTCCGGTTGTTGTCCATCATCACAATATGGTATATGTACCAGCAATTCCACACGTCCTTCTCAATTTCAATTATTTTGTGAATTTCTGTATGTCACGGGACCTTATTCTGTCAGAGGGTTGTTATCCACAGCCCCCAGCAGAGCTTGGACACAAGCCTGCACCATTAGGTTTCCTAGCATATGTTTCTTCCAAGGTCGGATTTTGAACTTCATACCCAAAGCACAACATGAAGGTTCGTGTATTGCCTGTCGTCTGATATTTACTATTCGACCTGACTGTACTTGGAACTGGCGCCCCGCTGTTACAGCCATACAAGTGATTGGACGATCGGAGAACGCAGTCTCTCAACCACATTGATGTTGTAGACCAAGGGGAGGATTTATATGGGTCCACAAATTTGTAAGTTTGCGGTAATATTACAGTACGTAAACAAAATAATCGCACAGAAGACAGAGTTTCTGACGAAGGTCGCACTGTGCAACATCCTGTTCCGAATCCTTTTAATTGAGATGACAATGCTAATTTTTAGGCGGAATACAAGCCATTAAAACTGGCTACATGTTCGCTCTAGAAAAATAGAATGCATCATATAAACATAGGCCTATTCCATGTATCTCTTTTTAATGATAATTATTGAGGATATCACGAATATTAGCATGCCATAATAACTATTGTGGGAACGAACTTAATTAGCCTGTCAGTTTGTTAATACTGATTAATAAATATTGTGAAATAATTACTCTACATAATGTTTGGATTCAGCCCTATGTTTTAATTATCGTCTCTATATCTAAATAAAATGAAATATTAATGAAAATTACATACTGAACAGTGTGTAAAATCGAACCAATAGATAGACATTACGTTATGCGGGGAGAATTATTAATTAAATCATCATAAGTATTTATATAAAATTAAAGAGTTTCAATTATTTTAATTTGTTTAAAGGAAGTAGTGTAAAGAAACAGATTTCTTACAGTGCAGTCCAGGTTCAGCTGCAGGACTTGCACCCATAGGTTGTGTCGGGATCAAACATATGTCGTAGGCCATTCATTGTAGATGATCTTGACTTCATGGAGATATAAATTTAGTGGCTATATGAAGCAAATGCTGTCCATTGCACATTACGTCTATATTTGTTTGCTACACAGAAGACTGGAGGAGCACATGTCCCTTGTTATTTGTAGCAAATAGGTAGCTTGGATTCCGGGGAGGACGAATGGAAGGCGCCATCAGGTCTGAGAGCTGTGAGGAACTCAGACCACCTTCAATCACGAAATGTCTGCACTTTGACATAACCTCTTACATGTGTAAAAATTCTTTGCTGCCTCAGGCCAAATTCTTTTCACTTCAACCAACAGGATTGAAATGTATCCTCCAGCTTGTGCGACATCAGTAGGACTGGCGAAGAACAGCTGCCGGAGCGCTTCTCCAGAGGTTATGGATGAGCCTCTACTGTGCCGGGGAAACACCTTTATGACGGACATCAGTGTTTAGAAGACGGACTTAAGACGAACAGAGTCCTTTGATCATTAAAATTCCGGCACAGCGATTGGTCACAAAAGTTATCTATTTCCGAATCTTACTAGCCTTTATCTTACTAGCGCCTGCACAAACGCAGAACAGTTTGGAATTGTCACCGTTGCTATAAATCTGTATGCTTGTGTGAAGAACGAGTGGCAGTAGTAACTGTTGCTGGTGTTCCTGATGGACTGACGTCCATCTTGTGATACTCCACTGGTGTCCACTAATGCCCTACTGTGTATTACCAGATATAGACAAGCTTCCCGGATCTGACCTGTACTATGTGACTTACATAAGCCATGAAATTAACGCATGCTCGATTACAGGGTTAGTTACCATACTTAATCTAAATGATCAGTAGGGTATGATGCAGCCATCTTGAAACAACAGTCAGTGCTGAGAGTCCTTGGTCGGTTGCATGCTGTAACAGACTGAGAGGCGTTAAATATGAATAGATCGTGAAGATACAGATATTGCAGAACAGTTTCTTTCATAGCTTTGCTACAAATATCGTACAATTATTGACCTTTCGGACAATATCGATTATCCTGTTCTTTAATAGAAATGACGCTTCGGAGAACGAAATATGTTTCCGAAATGTTGTTTAAAATAAAATCAGAACGAAGAATAATGTCCAAACAGTCAATAGATGTCTTAATATATTTTACTTACGACTTTAGATAATTTTTAAACACATCGTAATGTCCTGCTTTATAAATTGAACTTACTTAGAGGTTTTCAAGAATGTTTATTGTATAAACTAAATTTATTAACTAAAGAACCCTCATGGGAGCCTGAACCTCTTGCAGGAGTTGAGTGATTTTGTGTTCTAGGAGCTGGAGTGGCGTTGCCGGTATAGCGACTGGATACGTGCTGAACTACTGAGGGGTCGAAGTTCGAGTCCTTGTAGGGTCGAGACTTTTCTCTCTCCAAAACGTCCTGACCGGCTCTGGGGTCCACCCATCCTCCTATACAGTGGGTACCGGGAGCCAATTCCCCGGGGGTAAAGTGGCAGTGGCGTGAAGCTGACCACTCACCTCCATCTAGTGCCTAGGTCAAGAAAATGTTGAATCTATACATTCAATCCCCCATACGCTGAGTACAGGAACAACTTTACCTTTACATGATTTAGCGTCCAGTATATCACGCTCAAGGATTTCTTATGCGATCATTTAATTTCTCGAATAAAAAACAATATTTCATGGACACAAGTAAAATAGTGATATCTCTATCATTGATGTGGTTTATCTTTTTATACAGGAGATACGATTTTAAATGTTGTTTTTAAAAGTTTCACCGTTTAAAGTTTTAAAATGCAATTGATGCTCTTTATTTGTATAGCAACATCGTTGAATTATGCATATGTTTTAGTGGATAAAAGCGGTTACACAGATACCATGTCCTTTATGGATGGTTTATTTTCTTGTCTGCTATGATCGTGCTCCGCCAAACCTCTTCTGGTAAATATAATGTTCGTGACTTTTAAGAAATAAAAATACGTGTGTTATAGGAGGAAGATTCAGTAAATAGGTCACAAATGGAAGTAAAACAGCTGTAATTGACGTAGTACGATTTATATATTCATCACTAGGTAGCAGCACAGTCCAGCTAAATGATTGTCTTAGGTAGCAGACGCGCATGCGCATATTCAGAGGTTGGTTTCAGTAGTCAAAATGGCGACAGTTCTTGAGGAGATTGCTATTGAAGAACAGCGTTCTCTTGTGCCTTTATTTTTGTGGGCAAAATGACTCAGTGTAATGGATGTTCATAAAGAAATGTTTCATCTCTACGGTGGGAAGTGTTTGCCACATAAAGCGATTCACAACTGGATCGATAAATTCTCTCGAGGATGTCCGAATTTCTCAAATGATGCCCCACCAGGTCGCCCTGTTGAGACTGCGACAGAAGCCACTGTGCGGCGGGTGGAAGAACTGATTCGAGTTGAGAGGAGGATAACGACAGCCAGTGAAGCAACTGCACTAGGGTGTTCCCACGGTTTGGCATACAGCACAATGCATGATCGTTTGAATTTTCGGAGAGTGTGCGCACGGTGCGTGCCCATGGAACTGAAGGATCCAGAAATGAACCGAATGGATCTGCCCTTGCAACATCTCTTAGGTAGGCAGATATGCTTAACAGGACTATTACTGGGGACAAATCGTGGGTGCATCACTACCAACCCGAATCAAAGCGCGCTTCAATGCAATGGAAAGATCCAACTTCACTTAGTCCCACCCCACTAGCAAACCCAGGAGGGATTTGACGTCCACCTGTTTGGTCCGCTAGAAACCCACCTTAGTGAGAAATGTTTCGCTGATGATAAAGAGGTTGAAACGGAGGTGCGGAAGCGGCTGAGGCGATAGTCAAGAGACTTCTATGCTGCGGGTTTCGACGCACTGGTAAAGCGATGGCGCAAGTGTTAGGGAGTGTTGTGAACACGACGCGAGAGCCTGTGACGAAAAACCGCTCCCGACTTCACGATGGTTTTAGGTGGTAGGGTGAAGACGGGAGTAGCAACGGTTCAAGTTCATCGAAAATCGTAACACTTACAAGGGAACGATTTTGAATATCTTATGATACACAACGTCTACTAAAAACATGTTACTTTTGATGAATATGTAACAAGACAAGGGAACAAATGCATGCAAGTCGTCATATAAAGCTAGTTACACCTAATTTAGACCAGAGTTTTGTCCCAGTGAAATGAAAATTTAAATTGCTCTGCGGTTTTCCTTAAACTTCTCCATTTTAAAATTTAATAACCGCCCGTTAAGCTGTTCTTGGAGTTGCCTCGCGAGCAGGGATAGAGGGACGGGCCGAGGAAACTTAATGAACGCTCATCAAGGTTGCGAAAGTGCCTCTAAAGGAACGGAGAGAAGCAGATTGAAAATGTCGAGCCGAATTTGCAGTCCGCCTGTGAAACAGTAGTCAAAACGTCGCCCTCGCAATGACTTCCTCCAGGTCTGAAGAACTGACCTCAGCATTCAAAGTGAATTTGCTTTATCTTTAAAAAATACAGAAGTATATTCAAATGGTATCCCTCAACTAAATTTACTCAGAAAAGCGGGAATTGTTGCATTTTTAAAATTTATTATTTATATACTTAAGACGGAGGTCCGAAATCTCAACCCCGTCTTTGCAATTGTAAGTCTAGTTTTGAACGGGTCTTGAAGTCCACAAATGAATTTTTGTTATCAAGTTCTACAGGGTGGAATTTAATCTGTTAGTGGTTACGAATAATATAAACACAACATTTGAAATAGAAGCTTAGGAAATAAATTTATTTTAAGTATATGTATTTTAATTTTGTAATAAAACAATTTTTGGACGTGGTAGTGACGCCATACTAGCCAGGAAAGGGAGCACGTAAATACTGGACGCAACAGAAATGGAATATCTGTATACGTGCTTTGCAGTAAAAGACTAGATTTCAGCCGAGTACATATATGAGAAGCCGGTCACGGTAGCCGAGCGGTCTAAGGCATGTATACTGTCTTCGCTCGCTTGGAAACCGGGATCGTGGGTTCGAATCCCACTCAGGGCATGGATGTTTAGTTTGTGTGTGTGCGTTTTTCTGTGTTTGTGTACAGGTAGAGGCCTTGCGACGAGCTGATCACCCGCCCAAGGAGTCCTACCGAACGTGTAAGATCTAGAAAAACCGAAGTGAACGAAGAAGTTCATGGAGGTGGGCCTAGGCCCACTGGGGCTGTAGTGCCAAGGGGAAAAAAAGATATATGAAAAAAGTATTGAGTATTTCAAGTATGATCATTAAGACTGAAGATTGTTTTGCTGAAATATAATTACAAAATTAAGACAAATAGGGCACAAAAACGAAACTGGTTTTTGCGATGAAGAGATCCTGGACTCCCAAAGATAAGTTAGACAGACCAGCTATATCTAGATAATTTATTAAGCAATTAAACGTAATTAATAATTATGATTAAAATTTTATATTTATTAGAATATTTTCATTGATTTAATCGAAAATTTATGTTCCCTTTTCCTAAGAGTACTATATTTTTTCGAGACTAAAATGCCTAATACAGACCCAATGCCATTTAAAAGTAATATTTTCGTCTGTGTATTGTATCCTGTGTTTTATATTTGGTACTCGGGCGTTCGTTAAAGAGGCTGGTTGCCAGCTTTGGCGATGAAATTGCAAAATCTCTGTCATTGAATGCTTTACACAGCCAGCCAGTTGAGCAGTGATTCTCCTAGTTATGCAATCAAATAGTCATGCAGATCAGTTACGTGTGTAACGAGAATTACTGTGGTATTTCAACATTCGGTTGGATTTTGTGGCAGTTTGCATCGCTAATGTTTAACAGCTTTACGTACAATAATTAGTGTAGCTTATGTTCCAAGCTTCTGTTCATTGATTGCCGATTAGAATTTTTTGCCCCCGTAGACTAAACAGTTAATCAAGAATCTAAAATTGATTTTTCCGTTTAAACTGAATTCGAATGATACAGGAAATTTTAGTCGCTGTTAATAAAATTTATATATGAGGAGACAAATACAAATTCAGAACACGGATGTACGGAGGTTTGTCATCCGTATTTCCTTTTTATTAGGATTCTGCGACAGTATAACACTTTTTTTTAAGGAGTCATCAATTTAATTGTACTCGTGTAAGCTTCAGTATTCAAAATAAGGACACGTGATAATTAGCTGGCAAATATATTCTGAGTCGGGAGAACAGCAGTGGACAAAGCGTCGTGGCAGACTGCTTCCAGTCCTGCGTCGTATTCCGGAGGTACTGGGTTCTAATCTTCACCCTGAGGCTCACTATTATGTCTGAGCTACATAGTGGTTTTCCTGTATCCAGTAAATCCCTAAATTCGTAACGGATAATCCTCTCGAAATCAAAATTTGTAATCACCCTCAATTTCGACGATATGCCACTGGGAAAAGTCCCTAAATTATCAAAAAATCCTTTCGTTAATTGCAATGTTTGCTCGTGTTTTTCCAAACTCTTTATCTCCTCCTTCACTCAAAGGATTAAGAGACAACCTGTTCCGGCTTTATTTATAACTCCCATCTCGTCACCTATGTTCCTATATCTCTGTTGCCATATACTTTGTAATTCATAGCTAAGTTACAAATTCGGGTTCCACCCATTCTCTGTATATGTTCCTTATTTTTGTCTGTATTTACTCCTGCATTTTTTATCCAGTTACAAAGTTCCTAGTTCTCTTTTTATAAGTATTTTTTAATTCTATTCCATTAAAGGGCACACGGTAACGTAGTTCGGTGAGGCACTATGCTACAAGACTCAAGGTCGCGGGTTCTAGTCCATATGAGGTGGATTTTTTCAATTGACCTAATACTTCCAGCCCACTATGACCCTGGGGTCGACTTAGCCTCTAGCAGAAATGAGTACCAGGAATCTTCCTGGAGTCTAAATGGCGGCTGGCGCGTAAGGCTGACAACCTTAGCGCCATCTGTAAGCAATTGTCGAAAGAAAATGTGGGAACCTCGACGTCTCACAACATTATGGGCCTTCACGCTCGGTTACAGATAGCTTTACTTTTGTTTATCTATTATATAATGGATGGAACAAAATGAACACGTAAGAACGCCATCGGGAGAAATGTGAAGATTGTGAAGAAAGAGTTATGGTGTATTTGTGGATACTGTCCAGTTGCTTTGTTGAAATGAGTGAAGGAATGGAGGAAGACACAAAGTACAGTAGGCAAGACAATCAGTTCCGCTGACGAGGTCTGGACTGGATGCTTCTGGAGTTGCAACCAGTTTAATTACCTCAATTGTAAACTGTTTTGAAGAACCATGTGTACTGTTGACAGGTGAACTGCCATAAAATTCCAGTTCTAATATCGAAGGGATGTGACGTCACTCATCATTATCTAGTATCCTGCTGATAAACATGTGCGTCAGACCGTACGTGTGTAGGTGCCTATCGGTCTGTACAGATCTCTCTGTATCTCTCAGATGCGCCCACGATTGAAAGGAAAGTCAAGACGTAGACTCCAAACGGTACTGACGATGACGTATAGAACTCAAAATTACTTGGTTCTTGCACTTTCTCCGTCGTCCGGTATTCCAGAGACTAGAAAACACGACATTTCGGAAGCTGGATCTGTTTCCATCCTCAGGAGAAAGGGGGGGGGGAAGACACCTACGCAGTTGGGTCCGTCAGAAAGAGCTAACCTCAATTACTGGCAGTGATCAAGGTTAGCTCTTTCTGACTGACCCAGCTGAGTAAGTGCCTTCCCCCCCTTCTCCTGAGGACGCAAACAGATCAGCTTCCGAACCATCGTATTTTCTAGTCTCTAGAATACGGGACGAAGGAAAAAGTCCCAAAACTCAGTAATTCTGAAGAGTTAAGAAGACGCGTGAGATTGTGCAGGTTCAGACGTTTACACACACAGTGTGTCAGTATAGTATTTGTCTACGGAATAAAAGCTTGATTTCCGGCAGGGACAGGGATCTGTCTTCGCTGCTGCATTCAAACTGGGTCTGGACTCCACTGCAGGCTGTTCAACTGAACGCAGTGCTACTCGCCTCGAACTGATGCTGACACACCCCACTTCCCTGTGTCGTCATAACTTAGTTCTTCAGCAGAGGGACGACTTCATCTTTTCACCTTTTATTCACAGTAAATCAATAGGACTGCGTGTTCATTTCTTCAACTGTTATTTTTATTGTGATATTTATGTTTTCACAGGACACGAATGGAAAAACGAAATTTTAAATAGTCCGCATGCAATGAAAATTATTTTTAATTTTAAAGTGGGGTGAGACTGATTCCCTTGGCATTGGAACTTCAGTCCCTGATGGTAGATGAGTTGGAAGCGTTGGTGGAATGGCAGCTGGTATGGATAAACCTAACTGCTCTCCGAGGATCCTCTCTCACTCTTCATTTTTCCGTAATAATTCCCATATTCACTGCCCTGGGATTGACTCCTTGTCTTCAAGGTGGGTTGTCGGTTGCTGAGAGTCTGAGATATGGCTCTAACATAGCTTCTAATTGGCTTTCAATAAGAAGCAGTACTTGAATATTATCAGCACATTGACGTCACTATATTGTAGTAAGGTAATATGAAGTTGAACTACTTCTGTTGAATACAATGATTTGTTCTTTTGTTATGACACACTCGCACTCCGAAGAAGGACTCATTGAAACTTGATAAGATTGATGATTATTTTTTCAATGGCTCTTCCAGTCCATTCAGGGTCCTGGCCTCTTATTCAGTCCCGTAATCATTTTTCACAGACGGTAACACTCCTTGGACGAGTGATCAGCCCGTCGCAAGCCCTCTACCTGAACACAGAACACAAACACAGAATAAACGCATACACACACCAAACATCCTTGCTTTAAGTGGGATTCAAACCCACGATTCCAGCGTCCGAGCGAGCGAAGACAGTTCATGCCTTAGACTGCGCATCCACCGTGATCGGCGATAAGAGGGCGATAGGTTCTGATAATTACCCGACGTTAATTTATTCTTCAGAAATATTTAGCTAAATTTCAGCATTCGGAATTGTACCAATGTTGTGGCATTGTTGGCTGGGCCAGATGTTCGAATTGTGGATGATGGGAGAAGGGTGTAGGTACATTATAGGGTGTAGAGTACATTATTCTGCAGACTTGTCTGCAGTGTACTTCATTTGGGGGGACATTTTCCCCAATAAAATAATGAAGCGAAGCGAACACCTGCGCCTGAAGCCTGTCGCATTATACAGTAGACTGGAACAGGTCGCAATCGCAGCGGAAGTTGGAGAAGCAGTAATCGAATGTTACTGTCGGTTTGGCGGAACTGTTGCTACTTGTTTGTGAGGTTAGTGGTTCAAATCCCGGCCCTGAGACCAACCATCATGACTCAGGTTTTTCATGCTCGGCTCCTCAGTGCAGATGCAGAGGCAGTATATCAGATTAGGTCACGGCCACTTCCTTTCACATGCTTTCAATTAATTGTTTACTAATCATATTGTCGCTGCATGCTCTACTGGTACCGTCGGTAAGTCAGACATATGTGAATAGTAGTTTGCGTCACTACTTAGTGTTTTATAAGCCCCTAATACCACTCTCCCCCTTTCACCCGGGGACCGGGCATCATGCTGTATTTGAGTAAGATTTATCACCGAATGTAAGTAAATGTTATTATGTAGGCAACAACCGCTTCTTGTCACGTTCCTTACAACACCACTCTGTGTCATTCGACGTTATACGCAGGAGATATGCGAGACTGATTAAACGTATCAAGTAAAGGAAAAATAAATTTATACTAATTGTAGCCGGTCACGGTAGCCGAGCGGCTACCGTGACCGGGACCGTGGGTTCGAATCCCACTCAGGGCATGAATGTTCAGCGTCTGTGTACAGGTAGAGGCCTTGCGATGAGCTGATGACCCGTCCAAGGAGTCCTACCGAATGTCTAAGATCTTGTAAACCGAAGTGAAACGGAGTGTTTCATGGAGGTAGGCCAAGGCCCAAATTGGGGCTGTAGCGCCAAAAGGTAAGCAAATACTAATTCTGATTTCCTGTATACAGAATACGTTATCTTGACGAACCTAGTATAGCCGATAATTGAAAGGAAAGGGCATGACAGTTTTTCAAAAGCCTAACGTATTTTCGTGGCAGTGGCTATAGGAAAAGAGGATCTGTAGTCCTCTGATGAGCGCCTGTTTTAAATGACAGTCCCATTTCTTTAATAGTCCCATGATTTAAGAGAAACATAATTTGTTCTATAAACTGGCAAATAATTTATAATTAAATTATTACATTATAATATAAGTAGTTGATTAATGATGCCATTAAAGTGGTAACATATTTTGGATAATGGTCGGATACTGGCATATAATTCAGTATTAAAGTGATGAATGTGTAATAAATGAATATTCTTTGATTATTTTAATGTGCGAGTACATAACTGGACAGGGTAATTGGATCGGTATGTTTAAATTTCTTTATATTATTCCCGAAACGTAACTTTTTTTTTGTATTTCCGTGAATATTCGATGACATGCCGAAGCTTAAATAGTAGCTTAGGGCCCCGTTTAGCCAGATACTAACGTAGAAATTTTCGTGCAGCATTGCACTAACTGCGAGGTTAATAAGTAGGGACCGGATTTTAATACAAATGCATATTTCTTTCTTGCAACCAGAAAGTATGCTCNCCCGATAAATGACTTCACATATTTATTTCCGAAGTCTCCATGAGGTTCGTTACGCGTCTTCATTTGAAGCTGGGAGCCATTCACATTAGTGGTGACTAGTCAGTAGTTAAGTTTGTTTAGCTTTCTGTAGCCATGCTGAAAGTGAAAGTAAGTAATAAAACTAAATTAAAGCTGTACCAGCAGGAGGTCGAAGGAGGTATGATAAGTACGGATAACGAAATTCTTTATTGCCGAGAGTGTGAGAAAACGGTTGTGAAAAACGCTTTCAAGTGCTTCAGCATTTGAACACTAATATGCACAAAGAGAATATTAAAATGAAATCCACGAAAAGTGCTCCTGTTCAAAAATTGCTTAGTGAATTTTCTAATAATAGTTTTTCACAGTTTTCCTTTGATTTATGCGAAGTCTTTTTAGTGGCAGATATTCCGCTGTGGAAACTAACCAGTCCTACTATGAGAAACTCCATAGAGAAGTATACACAGTGCAAAGTGCCTGATGAATCTACTGTGCGCAAAAATTACGTGAAGCAGTGTTACGATCTTACAATTGGAAGCATTAGAGATAAGATTAAAGATAACTTTGTGTGGGTATCAATCGACGAAACACAAGATTGTGAGGGACGGTTTATTGCAAATTGTATAGTTGGATCCCTTAATAAAAATGAACGATCTACCCCATATCTTTTTGCGGTAGAGCAATTTGAAACCACAAATAGCTCCGCAGTTTCCGAATTTTTTATCAATTTCATGAATTTACTATGGCCGAATGGCGTTCAATATGAGCGCGTATTGCTCTTTGTGACTGACGCCTCAAGTTATATGACGAAAGCCGGCACTGCTCTTAAAGTTATATTTCCAAATATGACACATTTGACTTGCTTGCCCATGGGTTGCACCTTGTTGCAGAAACAATTCGTGCCAATGTTCCGCTTGTTAACAAGTTGGTGTCTTCTGTGAAGAAGGTATTTGTTAAAGCGCTACAGAAAAGAAGCCTTTAAAGCAGTGCACCGAGCGTTCCACTTCCGCCAGAACCAATCTTAACGGACTGAGGCACGTGGTTGTGTGCAGCGAGTTATTATACGGAACATCTAGAAACAGATAGGAATGTCGTGAATACATTTGATCCCAAAAGTGCATCATCAATTCAGATTGCCCAAGATGTACTAAAAAACGCAGAACTAGAAACTAATCTTTTCTATATATCTGCTCACTTCTCTCATCTTCAATCCGCCATTTCCTCACTGGAGGCAAGCAATAGCAATACTACTTTGTAGCAGTCGTTAAGTGTGTTCAAAACCACTGTTTCCAAATTGAATTCGGTTCCTGGAAGAGTTCGTGAAGTAGTAAAGGAAAAAGTATACAGCATTCTTTTAAAAAATCCCGGATGTGAACAAATTTGTGAAAGTGAAGAAATTTTAGCCGGTAAACGTACTGAACTGGCAAGTAAAAACTCACTAACAGTGGAGCAAATAGCGGCTTTTGTACATGCGCCCCTAAGTTCCTGTGAGGTGGAAAGAAGTTTTTCCCGCTATAAGGACATATTACGAGACAATAGGAGGCGACTAACTGTGGAAAACCTAAAACATTTAGTAATTGTGAACTGCAACAGAAGAGAAGTTGAAAGTTCGGAGAGCTAAATGTGAGTAGCATTGGTTTTTTAAATTTGTAATGAAATATGTTGGGTTTGTTGCATGATTTGTATTTAAGTATAGCTTTTTATTGCAAGTGAATCATTCAGTGATTACATAAAATGAACTTAAATATTCATCTGTTTGTCTTAAAATAGTGTAAAATCAATTTTAATGTTTGGTATAATTTTTATGTGCCTATTTTAGTGCATATTTCGGAAGTTTTTCATGCATAAATGCGTACATATTTAAGGGATTATTAGGGCATAAAAATCCGGTCCCCATTAATAAGACTTGAATAATTTTTAATGCACACTTGGTCCTAGAAGTTTCTCTTAATTGATTCGTTCATTATCTATAGCAATATTCTTTTAACATTTCGCAATTATTGTTTCGTGTGCTTTTTGTTTATAAGAACTGAGAAAGGAGTCGTAATGACGTGTACTCTTAATAAAATAGAATGGGGCAATAAAATTAAGGAGGAAGAATTGGAACGAAAATTTTGTACGCAAGGATGAGATAAGAAATGCACACAAAATACTGAATTAGCATGTAAATTTGAAGCAAAGAGACCACTTTGAGCACAGTGTTTTTATTAAAGAATTGGCGCAGTATTACAGAGGATCTGAAATAAATTGGCATGAAAGTTTAGGCTGGATTAAATTGAATCGGAACATAGGTCATTAGTGGATATTTTTGAACACGTTCATAACATTTATGTTCCATAGAGAGCATAGAATATCTTGGTAAGACCCTCAAGAATGATCCTGACAGATAAAACCTTTAATGATAACATTTATTAAGAATTATGAAAGTGGTAGATAAGTGTTAGAATTTCACAGTTATAAATCTACGTGTTACTAGAAATAAAATACATAATATTATAACGCGAATTTGATACTTGCATATGAGTTGTTTAATACAGACATCCAGAATGAAGGTTATTTGTTTACTGTAATGCATTTTGGAAAAAGGGTGTAGTGTTTGGGAAGAGGACATCGGCCACCGATATTGACTCAGCCTCCGGTAGCGATTGTTGACGAATCAACTCAAAATAAGCGACAAACTGAATTTACCAATGGGGACTCATGATACTCTGGCCAGCTGAAGCGACGCCAGAACACAATTTACTCCTCTCCCGACACGTATAATTATTACAGGACGTGAAGAATTGTATTTGTATTTAAATGTTCATGTATTTTAAATGTTTCCTCGTTATGGTACACAGTAACCACTATTTTAGCAGCTGTAGTCTCATTTTGTGTTGAAAAGCAAAGGGGCCGCACCCTGCTTTGAATTACCACCTGTTCCTATGGGTACTAGGTAGCATAGTTGGTTGAGACACTATGCTGCAAGCCGGAATGTCGCGGGTTCGATTCCCGATTTTTCAGTTGACCTCGTCCTTCCAGCCATAATATGGCCCTGGGGTCGACTCTGCCTCTAACAGAAATGAGTACCAGAAAACTCTTTGGAGGTACAGGCCGGCCGGCGCGTAAGGCTGACAAATTCGCCGCCATCCGTGAGCCGATTTTCTAGAAAATGTGGGAGCTCGACGTCTCACAACCCTACGGGCCTCCATGGCCTGTTACAGAGATGGCTCTACCTTTACTTCACCGCGTGGATCAGAAGAGTTGGGAAGTCATGAGTCTCGTCTGTGTCCACTACCGAACACCCGTCAGCAGTACACGGAGGAGAGATAGGACCACACTGTTATACGTGTTTCTGCAGGCAGGGAAAGGAAGGACCCTGAAAGTGCAACGTTTCCGACACTTTAGAGCCGATTATATTTCTCATATATTTCATCTGAGTTCTTTCATTTTCTCAGGCAAAATGATTTATGTGACACTGAATCATTCCGAGCTCTTCTTTAAATTCAGTTCAGTAATTTTTCATCGACTTATTTTCGTGTATGGTGTCAGTTTAGTACCAACACTGAAATTATATTACTCTCTGCTCCTGAAATATCGCCGCCCCACATAACTTTGCATTGTCCAGAATTTACACACTATTTCCAATAAAACTTCAGCCTTATTCATATTAGTATTTTGTCACTCGACATTGTAACACACCCACACACACATAACTGCCATATAAAGCCCTATTAATCTCACATAAATAAAAAACAATTTCAACATAAAATCTTATGGAGTTGTATTTTCTTGGAGATAACGCCTTGTAGTCATTTCAAAGCCATCCGACTCTTCGGAGGAACTTGTCGCTTCCATCTTCAGGGTCGAGAAATAAGGCAAGAAAGAATACAGCACGAAATAGATAGAAATGTGCGGTGAACGAGCTATTAGCAATTTTGGTGGGGCATCCCGTCGCGGAGAAGCTGATGTTACAGAAATGAAGGAATGATTATGAAGGGACAGAGCTACGCTAGGCTCTGGTGCACACACCGTTACGAACACCTGTGATCTTTATATGTCTCCAGTAGAAGCTGAGACACTCATGTTCACATTACTTAGTAAAGATTTGATTCGCAAGGACAGTCTTAAATTTGCAGCTTCTTGTCATGTTCGTAAACTGGTGGTATGCGACGATGTTACTTTTACAGGACGCTCAGATGTTAGGAATGATATTGTCGCTCATGCGCAGTACATCTGTGATGAAGTTGGTACTTAGTACAAAACTCCACCGCAATGTGATAGCACCCTTTTCCAATGTTAGTTAGACTTATTGAAATACATAAACATTTGAAATCCTCTTTCATTAATTTATGTGCCCAATACTGATGTTTAATTTCTTTCAGAATGAGAATACGGTAGTAGTTCTGGTTTCTACATAATGAGTTAGATAATTTTAAGAAAGCAACTCAGCTTAAAGAGTGAGAATTTTCTTCACGTTTGAAGTAACTAACGAAGTGATAGCAAAAAAGAGAGAGAGAAAAAAAGGGGGAGGATTACGAATATGACTGGGAAGTGAGCTTATTTTTTCTTTAATTTGAAGATGTATGATCAGTTTTCAGCGTATAAATGTGTCCGTCCCTACTCCCCTCCATTTCATCTCTCGTAACTTCCACCGCTTCCGAAAATGGACCTTTGATTTTCTTTCCAAGAATATGGTCATATGATATTTAGAATTTATATCTGTATAAGAGAATGAGAACGAAATAAGAATATACAATTGTGCAGTTGCTTTTTCACCTTTACTTTAAAAATGAATAGAGTGAACTTCACCGTTTCGGAATTACCGTTGTATTCATTTGTAACTCTATTTTATCTGGAACTCCTTCACTTGGCAGGGTTTTGTTTATTCCTGATAATCAAGGCAGCTGTTCACCTATATAAGCACATCCATTACAATAGACTGTAGGTAGCCACTTCTCCAGAACTGACGAGGAATATTGTCTTCCTCCCTATACAGACCTAGAGAGCTCTGCGCTTGTTCCCCGTTGTAGCATTATAAGAGCATCTTTGTAGTACATTATCATGAATTCACTCCCTCTCAGGAACATGGAACAACCGTTGTAAAATCCATGTAACAAGGCCGAATCAAGATCATAAGTGCTCTAAATTTGAAGCGATCCTCCGCAGTGCAGTGCAGTGCAGTGCAGTGTTAAGTGCGAAGACTAAAAAATCATAAGTTATTCCCTTCACAGCGTCTGATTTCCAAGCATGATGATACACGAGGAGGATAGAGCAAGCACAGAGAAGATACGAAGTGAATACTTCATTTTCGCTGGAAAACTTCGTGGTTTTTTAGAAATTAAAATAGAATTTGAAGTCACCATCTCAGAACATTTAATGAGTTTTCTTATGATTATTAAATACTGCTAAATCCCCGACATATTTCGCGCACAAATATCACCTTCAAGGTGAATTACTTACTTTCTTACTTACTCATGGAGCCGAACCCTTCTTGTGCAGCTACTCCAGAATTTCCCAGCATTTTATGGAACCCGAAGGTTTATTACCGTGTTTACAAGAGCCCTCCACTGGTCCCTATCCTGAACCAGATCAAGCCAATCCATACCATCCTATCCTATCTCTATAAGATCCTTTTTAATATTGTCCACCCATATACTCGATGGTCTTTCCAGTAGTCTTGTTTCTTTAGGCTTTCCCAAGAATATCCTTTAGGCATTCCTCGCCTCCCCAATTCGTGCTACATGCCCTGCCCAACTGATCCTCATTGACTTGATCATTCTAATTATACTTGGAGATGAGTACAAGTTATGAAGCTCCTCATTATGCATTTTTATCCAACATCCTATCACTTCATCTCTCTTCGGTCCAAATATTCACCTGTTCTCAAACACCTTCAGTCTATGTTCCTCCCTTAATTCTTCAGGGGAATACCAAATATTAAAGGAAACTTTGTATTTTTACATCTGAACAAATGATATTGTCACGTGTTTGTTAGGCAACACGACAAGAAATTTTGTGGGTTCTCGGATTTGAACGAATATTTATTGGACAGTCACTTTTATGCTCACACTGACAGTTAGTCGCAACTTATAACGTCCTTTAGACGTTTCTTCTCCAACGTTATAAATCTTCTGCTCTGTCGGATGAGAACTCTTCTGTTCTAGTCGGATAAGAACTCTTCTGCTCTAGTCGGATAAGAACTCTTCTGCTCTAGTCGGATAAGAACTCTTTACTGCCAAAGTCGAATACAAACTTATCTCATCTCTGGCCGACGTAGGATTCTTATACCGTGCACTTGGACTGAATAGGGAATACGTTGTTGAAGGGTTAATTCCCCCCTCTGTCACGCAACGAACGCGGGAATACGTGTCTGCCTCAAACAATTCGTGTGTAACGGTGTAAACTCCACTGTTGGATTTTCATTTCGGAGGCAACGATTTCCTGGGTTTCGCTTCCTAGGAATTGCTAGTCGTTGTTTAGCTAAGGATGCGTTCCGATTCCTAGCCGCTTTCGCGGGAACGTCGGTCGTTGCCTAGGAAAGCAACTCTGGTCTCCTAATCTATTCCGGCTTTCTCGCGGCACGCCACAATAGGGTACGAAGCACCCATTAACAAGAAAGTTTCATGTTCGACGGTTCACACTAGTGAACCTTACTGTAATACTAGTTTAACTTTTCATAAAATGTTTATTATTTCGATATTTTACGTTATTCAAACATGGAAATTATAAAATCATCTTTAATATTTGGCCTCCCAACCCGTGAAGATCGCGATTTATGACAGAAAAAATGTATGGGTTTAATGGTGATTAATCAGCATGGGAAGAGTAAATAATATACACTCAGATGGTGACTTCATATTTTATTTTAAAATAAAAAGTGTATCGGCAAAATGAGGCTTACCAAACTAATGTTACAATATTGTAAGCAAACAGATGAGAGTGCGGACTGGATTCATTTGACTCGGGATAGTTTCAGTGGCTCTTGTGAACGCTGTATTGAGCATTCAAGACGCAATAGAAGACCGAAAATCACTTGATGAGTGAGCGGCTGTCGCTTTCACAAGCAGATTTCCGTTTCGTGGAGTTCGTGGACATTTAACTAACCGAAATTTCGTTGCACTTGTTGCCTACTGAAAGGGGCTGAAACACTGTTGCTTTAGTCTAGTTGGACTTGGTTCTACTGCCCACATAACCCGCTGTACCGGTCCTTATACTGGACACTGCGCAATAATACTGCACCGGGGAAACTCGAAATAGTGGGAGATATGCCCGACTGACCGCCTGAATTGCGAATAAACACGTCGTTCAGTTTTCATATTCATGACTTAGTAGTTTCTATATTCAATTTGAAGTTCTCATAGAAATAGCTATGTAGGGACCTGTCTTCTTTGTTGCAAAACCATGCACTCGTAGTTCAGAGAGAGATCAAGTTTCCAAGGTACATACCGCCTCATTCTTGAGGATTGAAGAGGAATCTAACCAAAACGCCAGCAGAAAAATGCGAAAAGCTTCCGAAACGTCGGGCTATCTCCGACATACACGGCGAACACAGAAGAGCGTAATATGCCGACTTATTATAGGTCGTAAATATGATTAAAATATCTCAGTTATTCTTATAGAATTTGTCATCGAACAAATTAATATCCCATTTCGTCGTTCACGTGTTCTCTTGAACTTCCCTGATATCCCTTCTTAAAACAGTAAATTGGCTGTCACGTTTTACAAATTCGTGTAATTGTGGTTTTTAATTAATTTATATTACACCAATTTCAGTCCTCATCGTTGACGGATGTGACAACACAAATGTTTTCGTGATTTATCTGTGTTCCTTCGGATGATTAATGAGCTGAGGGTTAACAAAAGACTTCAGTTCCCTCCACTTCAGCTTTAGGATAACCTTACCTGTAAGTGCCGTAGTAGATTGATATGCTAAATTATTGTGAATGAAATTATTGTGTAATTAATCCTGATTTCCATAAGCTCATAACATCTGTGGTTCTGGTTTTACTGTGTGCTAGGATAGACAACTCGAATCTGTTGCGTGATCCTGTGACAGGACCTTGAGTGTCCAAGTCGACTTATCGCTTGCGTTAAGATATCTGGATACAGCATCCTATGAGAATTGCTCGTCGTTCGAAATTGCGGATGAACAGAACCTACTACGAAGTTGAGTCTTTGCCTGTTGCTTATTCAACAACGCTTTCATCATCTAGACTATACAGAATGTAACTCAAAGGCGCAAACATACCAAAACAAGAAGAAATATCCGTGTCAGCATGTATCTGGGAATATATGATTTATGAGTTAGGCTTATAGAGTACATTTATAATAAATGCTTAGAATATCATCCGTTAGATGCAATACGCGCTTCGACATCTCTCATCACGGACCGCCGCAGTAGTGGGTGATCTGACGGGCATCCACAATGCGACGCTGTAGCGCTCCTTCGTTGTCAATAGGAGCTGCATATGCAAGGGATTTTAGGTGTTCCCACAGGAAAAATCCAGAGGATTCAAATCTGACGAGCGTGCAAGCCGTGAAATATATCCTCCTCTGCCTGTCCATCGGTCGTGATAGGTGTTACACAGAACATCCCTCACACCACGGAGCACCATCACGCGCGCGCTCTGACGGCCAGTGGTAATCTTCCAGATAATGTAAGAGCAAATCTCGGTAGTGGATGTCTCTAAGCCAGTGTGGCAAAACAAAGGGGCCTACCAAAAGCCCCTGCTGGCTAATTAATGCTGAAGTGTTGCTGGTATCTACACAGTGCCCTTTCATCTGTAACTCACAAATTAAATGTTTCGGGACACTTGTGGATATATTTTTTTTATTGTTTCTGTGTGTCCGACTGAAGCTAAAAGTTTTTCCACACCTTTCAGTTACACTCTATATAAGGTCGGATGGTAGGATGATATTTGAACCTCAAGAATTCGAAAGGAAACGGTCCCAGCCCTTGCCTTGTGGGACTGAGAAGAACCTGAGAAACCTCAGTTCAGATAATGAGGTCCCGGCCGAGAAACGGAGAGAGCAGATCCCAAATTCAAGTAGACAACTGACCCTCTAGGTCAACCTGTCTGATGAGTCCATTCCTAGGTATCTTAAAACATACGCGGCATTAGTACTAGTATGACAGAGATAACAACAAACAAACAAACTCCGTGATTTTAGTCCGCAAGCGAACTATACCGACCGAGCGACCGCCGCTTGTCGGTGAAGTTAGTGTCAACTTTTGCGGATAGAGCGTGTCGCGTGGTCAGCGCAACGAATCCCCACGGCCGTTAATTTCGGTTTTCTGGACCGCAGCTGCTATTTCCTTGAAATAGCTCCTCAATTATCATCACGAGGCTGAGTGGACCCCGTTCCAGACACACTACTTCTCCGAAAAATCTGGTAGCGCCGGGAATCGAACCCGGACCTCTGGATCTGTAGCCAGGAACGCTGATAAGATTCATTTTATTTTATATTTTCCCTGTCTCCCTTCTTTCTTTGATTTGCTTTCTTTTTTATGTTCCATATACCCATGTATTCCTTTCTGTGCCATAAATTGTTTCCCTTCTTTTACCTACTAATATTCTTTCATTCATGCCTTATTGCTTTTCGTTTTTATCTGAAGTCAGAACATAAAAGTTTCTACGTAAATCATTCAAACCCCACGAACCTAAATACATACAAAAAATCTCGGATAAGGATCACAGAAATCTTGTACGCTATGAATCTGCAGTTTAGATTTCGATTTTTAGGAAGCTTAGTCCCGCGACCTTTGTTACACTGCGGCGCGTTTAATTATTCCTGCATGAATACCTGTCTTAGTATCGGTTGGGAAGAAACAGACCCAGGTCCCCCATTGCGTCTCTACATTCCCCAAAATAAAAAATTTAACCCATTTATTAACACATTCCACGTACAATAAATAAAGTAACCGACGAACATAAGAGCATAAGGAATAAAAATAAAAAGAAAGGTAAGAGAGGAAGAGCATTGAACCCAATTGATATTTCCGTTGCTATGACTGGAGTTCGTTACCTTCACTTCAGTGCAGACATTTCCTGTGGCCCCACAAGGGGCTTGCAGTTGCGCAGTTGCTGCTTCAAACTTCAGCTGGTCGTAGTTGCGGGGCATAACAATGCAACATTAAGGTTGCTGATATGGTTGCTGAAAACTGAGGAGAAAGCATATAATTGCACCCAGAGTTCAATATTGTGTGCATGAAAGAGTAATGTTATATTCCGAAGTTCTTAATAGTATCATGAATATTAACATAACAGTTACAAATGGTAAAGGCTGAGTCGATTTCACGGCCATAGTACGACAAGATGGTTTAGGTCAATTGAGAAATTTAACGAACTCCTTGTATAGTGCCTCAACCAACAACGCTACTGCGTGCCCCCACATAAGAGTTATAATAATAATAAAGACAACTAGAAAGCAGCATTATTGTCGAGAAGCCAACAGTCTCATGCCTAGTGTACCTGTCATTCTTTCCAATACATTATTCGCTGTCATTCGATGTTTCGACGTGTGGCTGAATAGCCTAATTTACTGACAGCACCAGTAAATACACCACGTACTTAATGTAAATTGGCTCTTATATTGGACTGACAAATGAAATATGGGCTGGAAATTTAACAGCCGAAAGGAAGCCCAGAATGCGGAAAATGTGAGGCTCTGAGAGACGTCCACGCAGATCTAGGCCTGAATGAGCGATAAATGAAAATGTTTACTGGGTGAAGAGAGGATTCGAAGATTTATTTTTGTGAGCATGGTGATTCACATTCGAGTTTCATAAAAATTAAATTTCTTGAAAAGTTGATGATCCTAAATATCATGCCGAACTAAGAAACAATTATTTATTTCTAAAATTAGTTAGGTGATTAATTAGTCCATTGATTATCGGAGTTAAAGAAAATATTTCTCGGTGTTCCTAGACACTGCAAAATATAGGCGTATGAGGAGGTAAAGGTAAATTTGCACGATTGCTGAACCTCATCACTAGATGAAATGAATAGTCAGATTCATGCTTCGGCCATCTTATTCGCCCCGAAATTTTTTCGTATCCTCATTAGAACCTTCGAATATGATATTGAATGAACAATAATGACGGTGTCAGCTTGGTGGCGGAAATGAAAGGTATGCATTTCAGGGAATTGAACTCCAGTCATGCAGTCCATAACTGTTCTTGTAAATCCCTGATCTGTCCTCAGTTGTCAGACACGTACCTTGAACCAAGGGAGATGTAGATCCTGCATGTTGTTGTGAACACTCCGAATAGAGCTGGGGCGAGGCTCACTGAGGCGGAAGTCACCCTGTGCCTACCCTAAGGATAGATAATCCCAGTCACCCTGAGGAAATGCACGCCTATTCCTGTGTCTGCCCGTGCAGGAATGAAAGAAATGAAAGAATTAAATAAACCCGAAGAATAAGAACAAATTGTGTGTAGCTGTTAAAATGGATACTAGCTATAGTCTGGCGCTATTTAATGGTCCTTTATATCAGCACTCAGCTAAGTCTGCCTCTGAGCAACAGTAGATGTTCAGGTGCAGTGCAAGTTGCATACTTATTTGAGAGACATTTTCTGCTAGTCGTACCGGTAAGTACTTTGTAAAAGGGCGACTTTGTTCTTCAACGCCTGGAGTTAAAATGAGGATCTGACAACAGTGCTACATTCTTCCTTTCGAGATGGAATTTGTTACCCCAGAAGATGGTGGGGCTAGAGATTGTCAGGTCAAGGCTTTCCTATAACACACGTTAGCACTGGATTCTAATTTCGACTATGGATGAGGAAATGCAGCTGCTTTGCAGTGGAATTTCAGAAAACGAAGGCATACAGAACCAGAATTTGAATTTCAAGAATATGCATGTTTCATGCGCCTGCTCTTTAAAGAAGCAGTGTCGATTGCAGTATATCTGAGGACAAAGCAGCCATACAAACGAAAATGTTGGATATACTAAATAAATGTCAAAAATGCAGGGAATGTAGCACGATTGGGGGAGAAAAGGAAGGCATATAGGATATTGGTGGGAAAGCCAGAAGGCAACAGACGACTGGGAAGACAAAGGCGTAGGTGGGTGGACAATATTAAAATGGTTCTTAGAGAGGTAGAATGGGATGGTATGGACTGGATTGATCTAGTTCAGGATAGGGGCCAGTGGAGGGCTGTTGTGAACACGGTAATGAACCTTCGGCTTCCATAAAATGCTGGGAAATTCTTGAGTAGCTGCAGATTTGGCTTCTCCTCAAGAAGGGCTCAGCTGCATAAGTAAGTAAGTAAGTAAATAAGTATGCTTAAAATATCAAGCATTCCATCTGTTGAAATGCTTATAGTTACTTATTAAGTCAAGAAACTGTATTACTCTTAGGGGGCCCGGTCCATTACAGCCTCTGTAAAAGCAGAGCAGTTGAACTCTACTATGACCTAGGTCAAAACATTTGCAGCATCCATTAATATTCCGCCTACATCTCCAATATGGCCTCTTCTTTCCGGGTTTTCCAACTACGCTAATGAACATATCTTGTTTACCGTGCATTTGTTGGACGAGAACTAGTTGTAACAACTCCATTCGAATTAATAAATAGGGTAGCCCAAAGAAGCGTATAAAACGAAACCCTTAACGATACTCTAAAATATAAAAGATAGTTCAACAAATGCAACATCATCAGGCTGGTCTTATTTATATTCTTATTTTAAATTTTACTATTTCACTATGCGATAATTATCCAGCTTGGTGATAGACCAAATATAGAACTATGGTAAGGAGTCCCGTATCCAATATATTGTCACGTATTTTGGGGAGGGGGATGCGTGACTTAGAGACGTGTTTGAGAATGGATGATTGGATTCATTGAACTTTATACACTCAACTTGTAACTATAGAAGTAATAAGAGCGCTGTCGCTGATCTATACACTTTGAAGTTCACCGTTGCACAAACAAACTAGAGTTCTCAGTCTTCACTAATCGTATCCTGGTAACGGATTTTAACAGACTCATTTTCACTCCAGCACACATGAAGTATTTCGTGTACAGCCTAATTCCTTTCTTGCCGTTTGTTCTCAATTATAATTCTCGGCCACAGCTTCATTTCTTATCGCTTATCATCACGGAGCTCAACTTTCGGCTGCCAATTCCGAGTCCTATGTTACGACAGACGGTCAGTCGGCCAGTCTGACTTGGAGTAAAGCACCCATCTGGGACTTAAGAGCAGATCTTTATTACTGTCAGTTGCGGGTTTAGTGATGTGGGGCGCTCTCTCTGACGAGAGGACGGGTCTGTCGTTTACAATTGCTGCTGGTCATCGCCTGCGTAGTCATTCTCTGGTCCGAGTCCTGTGGATCTCGCAAACATATTTTACTTTCTCAGATACGAGACTACCCTTTTCGTCGCCTCCTACATACAGGGTGGGCCAGACTCAATCAGTTTTTGATTAGATGTTATTTTTATTGATAAATGTTAACAATTGCAATGGTTACAAAAATGGAATCGCACACACATAAGTCATCGATTTCAAGATGCTGGTCAACCTGGGCACCACCTAAGTCAACACAGGCATGCAGACGCAAAGCAACATTTTCACACGCCTTTCTACACATATTCACCAATTCTGAACTATCTCTGTATAACCACTTTGAACGGACCGAATAGAAAACAGTTTCCAACAATACCCCTGTTGTTGTGTGTTTACTGATACGTTACTTAGAAGCGGGTTCATTTCCGCGGGAACATGTTCACAGAGCCGTTGTCTAGCAATGAACTATTCTGACCTCTGACAATATACAATGTATGGCAAAACAATTCATTAATTGATGTTTTAAGTATTTTACCGCCTGAGGATGACGCAGTAGTAGTTTCAAAACATACAGTGGATTGAAATAATACACGTTCATACTAGATAATTGTGTTGATGATCCTGAATACATTTCCTGCCAATAAAATACAGTGCTTTTCTGTCACGTGGATCATAGGTTTGAAGACGAGCATACAATACTGGCATATACAAGAATAATTCGAGGGAGAGGGTGTCTGAGAGTAGTGGCACGTCTATATTACCTACGCAGAAATAAAAATAAAGCAAGATATTAGGGAGGAATTACGGATTAATAATTTTTGCAGATAAAATTCCAAATTAAGGAAATAAAGAGTGGGCGGGAATTCCGAGGGTTAGGAAAATGCCTTACCAGACGAAGTTCTTCATCGTCTCGAAACTCGCAGTTAGACCTAATCAGTGAATTGACGACAACGACAATTAGACCAGGAGAGTACGGATAAAGTTGAGGGTTGAGAGAAAGCTTTTCAAACCTGAAATACTGTTAAATAAAATATAAAAACTGATCTCCCCTCAGGAAAAACACTGCCTAACCATTACAAATTTCAAGGGGGGTTGCTATGTAGAGAGATAATCGTGTTTGTTCCCAGAATTATATGAAACGCAAAATGCGCAGAGTTTTGAACGTTAATACGGGCTATACACAGAGTAACCTCGGCGATCTGAGAGTTGAAGTGAATAATGGTATGAACGGGGCATGCAGTACACATGGCGGGATTGAAAAGAAGGAAGGTATAGATCTATAGATCTATGGCTGTACCTGCACTCATATATGGATCCGAAATATTGACATTAACAAAAAAAAAAGCCCCATGAAGCAAAAATTGAAACTACAGAGATTAAATTCTTGAAGAGTGTAGTAAGCTACAGATGGAAGAACCAAATAGGAAGTACTAACATCAGGGAAGAGCTGCTGACAACCTTCCATTTAATGCTAAAGTTATAATATTCAGATCACAGTGGAATTGGAAAGTAGGAGGGTTCCGAAGAAAAATCTAACACAAAACGAAACATAAGACTCCCACAATTAAGTCGGAGAAAACAGCATGCTCTTCAAGGTGAAGGAACTAACCACACATGGCATAATCCGTGAAGATGGTGATGCCTTACATGAGTCCTACAGTTATCGGGTTTCGGTGTTGGGATTGAATAGAGATGGCTTGCGGTAAGATCAATAAAGCGGTTTCGTCTGCGTTGTGTTCACGCTAAGGACTATGTAAAAGTTGGAAAGCTATTCATCACCTGTAAGACTAGGGAACTTTCGATGAAGACCCTACAGCAGGATGTTAATTAGGTTGTTAGTTAATTCAGATTGCCTCGCATGAATTCACTCATTTCATTCATCAGTGGTACCACAGCCCTTTGTTGAGCCCTGCCCTTTTCTTCAGTTTCGTAATCTTTTTTACACAGAGGATAGGACTCCTTGGACGGGGATCAGCCAGTCGCAAGATCGCTACCTACACACTGGACGGCACAAACACAGAATAAACGCACATAGATATTCATGCTTTGAGTGGGATTCGAACCCACGATCTCAGCATTCGAGCGAGCGAAGACAGTTCATGCTTTAGACCGCGCGTTCACTGTAATGGGTACCTTGCACGAATAACGTAAATATTCTGGCAAGTCTATGAACTACCATTCTCTGTAACTGCTACAGAGGGCTAATCTCTCCGAGAGTAGGATGGCTTCTCATCCATATTTACTGTCGAATCAATAAATTCTTGAAACGTAACTACACGCCCCCTTACCCCAGCTTAGCCATATTCCTTGGCCGATGATTAGAATGTAGTTCGTACATTCTAGGATATATCGTTGCAGCTCTGTCGATAACACCAAACTTAGGTTGAGATTTGTAATGAAAAGGACACCATTCTCTTTCTCTTTCCTTTATTCCTTCCATCCGACCTTCATTCCTTCCTCTTTTCCTTCCTCATTTAGTTCTGTATGCTTCTGCTTTGCATTTTACTTCCAAAGCTAATGATTTCACAAAGTCTGCGTGGCTTCTCTTCTTGCTTCCCCCTTATCTTCCATCATTTCTGTCTAGTCCCATCTTGTCAAAGGAACAAACAACTTGAAAAATTGCTCTTGACGACCTACTGCGCCTGATCCAAGCGTTGAGATGACCCGACTTATTTCAGATGCACAGCCGATACTTTGTCACAGTGGATGTAAACTGCAAACTCTGGTGTATGCGTTTGCATACAATATAGTTCATCTACAGTAATGAACCTAATGTAAGATTTGAGGCTTTCACGGCGGTGACTATGAAGAAAGCAGTCTTCTGGGATTTGGCACCGTGTATATATGGTGTTAACCGATGTTTCGGAGGAACGTATCGCCTCCATCTTCNCCTAATGCTTCACATAGTGGGTTATAGAAGAAACTTCAGACTTCAGGATTGAATGCTTAATGTTAGGAAATTAAATTGATTTAGTTTACTTTGCAGGGACTTTGCTGAGCAAATGAAGAATTCTTCCTCGGAGTGTAAACATGGGCGTTATTATTCTGAGACGTAATCTCCATCCACTTCAACTCTGCCTCACTAAATACTGGAGGCTATTTCATAAATGACTTAAACTTTATCCAAATGGATAGATTGTAAGAGTGTAAGGACGTCATCTTCGTTGTTTTTGTCTTGTTTGGTTGAAATCTAATTGAAAACAAACTGAAACTAGTTGTCCTTGTGTCATGACAACCCAAGACTTAATTGCGCATCTCACGCCCGCCCTCCCCTAATACTCACTTCCATCCCTCGCTGCACATTTAATTCCATGTAAAGGGTAAGGCTTTGAGGGTATTTGTTCAGCAGGCAGACAGGGTGAGCCAGCCTCTCCTCACCCCTCTGTTTCATCCGGCGCCAAACAGAATTTCACGATTTCAATGGCTGCGCTCTCTGTATGAATCCACTTTATTCTTGTCGTGAGCTCTAACACCGCAAATCCTTAATGGTGTTGTTCGCAACAGTTCTCATCGGCTGTAAGTTTCGTATTATATTTTTAATAATATGTACAACTCTCTCTACCTAAAACACGTCCTAAGGAAACAGGAATATGTTTTACACAAAGACTCACAATGACAATATTTTTTAAGAGTTCTGAATTACTAAATTTCTGATATTTCGAAATTAACATGGCCTTTGCTTCTACTCCCAAGTATCCCACCACGTATAATGTCTCTACATTAATATGACCAGATAATGGATTCTCCACCGAAAGTACCTACTTCTTTACTTACTGTTTCCTTCTTTCCAGTAGATCAGGCTGGAACACAGAACCTATAGGTTCGAATTGTGGGGCGATACTAAATTGGAAATGATGCAAAAGGATTCGGTCTGTTCTGATTTGAAGAAAGATCTCAGAATTCACCAAGGGTGACAGAAGTCGACATAGTCGGTCTCCAGACCAAGATATTTGTACTTCCTCTATTGTTAATTTTGCCTTTTAGTTGAGAGTTTAATTCTTATTTCCTCATTTTCTAGTGTGCCTCATTTATTGACTGATATATAATTTGTAAGACATTACATAGGTCATTATTCCTCGAAACCAATCTTTAATTTCCAGGACTTATATTTGACATTGATACGGTTTGAGTAGTCTTAGTAGAATCAGTCTATATTTTTAAATTCGTTTTGTGTATAGTATGTCATTTAAATCTTTGTTAAACTAATTAGATATTTTGCGTTCAAAGTATCTGTATGTAAGGTGTGTGTACCGAAGTGATAATTTATAAATATTTTCAATTCCTTGCCGTAGCACAGTCATGACTTTCAGTTTTCGAAGTAGTGAGAGCATATTCAACTCTGTTGACACGTGTTTTAGTAATTTTATTACACGTTCCGTTTTCTTACTTAATTTCGTTCGTTGTAAATTAAGCATGCAAATTATTTATGTGGATGTTTCATTATATTACAGCGTGAAAGCGTTCCTTTGTTTCAATGTAAGTCGGATGACTCAGTAAGCAACCGGCTGGGTGGGTAAAGTTGATCATGTCAGTAAGCACTCACATTTTGCGCAGAAGTATGTAATGCAGGGAATATTACCTCCATATCCTAATTCGCCTTTACGAGATGGTGCTTAGACACGAGACCGCGTTTGCCCCTGTTTACGGTGATGTAATTTAAGGTTCATTGCATATGATAATCCCAGAAATGTACCATCTCTTTACAAAAGAATAATATCTTTGTACGGTTAATCAGAAAGTAACATTTCACTAAGCAACTGACATCTTGGTGCATCTATTTTTTTATAAAGTCACAAATTGCCCAGCTGATTAAAATATTCTCGTTTTTACCGAACCAGAAATTTTATTACCTTATTCACAAAATCCGCGGCGCAAGTTGAGTACAGTATACAACCCCAATCTCCCCGGCAGTGTAGTGTTCATATCTCTCATGCGCAGGAAACGATTCACTTTTATGTGAAGTGGAGTGCAGATGGCATCACGCAGCACTGACCCGAAGAATTGCTGAAGCATACATATTTCAGCGGATCATTGATGAACCGCGAAGAAATTCTATTGGTATACATAATGTATATGTTCGCTCTGAACGACGACAATTCCTCAAGGTCCCTTCCCTTCCACTTGAACGGTGCAGGATCGCTTGCTTTGCCTTGAGAGGGTTCGGGTCATCTGAAGCTCGCATCTCCGTACCTAGAAGAAAGATACTGTTGTCACCAGCGGAGGGTGATTATTGAAAGTATTCTGAAGTCTCCCTCCAGCAACCGAATCCGTATTTGTCTTTGAACTCCACCCAGCCAGCCAGCCAGCGACCTTTCTTGGAAGGTGGCCAGAATGAATTCCGTGCCAACGTTCGAATATTGGAAATTCAGTTAAGACCTCTTTTTTCCCGATGGAGTTTCATATAGCAAGCTTCCGAGGAATGTACTAGAGAAAAAGTAGATTTAATATCAGAGGAATTTAACATTGTGATTAGTAAAAAATAAGATAAAATGTCAAAAGTAGAACAGCTACGACAAGCTACATTTCAACAAGAGAAGAGTTGGCAATGGACATCTCTCATGCATACAAACGAAGGCATCATCCAGAAGATTTAACTGTCCCTAAGCAAAAAGTACTGGAATCCTTTTATGATAATCAGTAGGAATCCTTCGTATCTATAGATCTAAGGATATAATGAGGTTAATCATTTATTATGTTCGACAGAAATTATCGGGCGACTAATTTAAGAGGAATAAGATTGAGTGAACATGTTTATGCATGGGTGGAATAAGCAACAAATGCAATAATTTGGTCTGAAGGCCGCAAAGCAAGATATAAATTGGAAGTCCCAAAGGTAGAAGAAATTTCCTGTAAACGTGGATTCTAGAGAGTGAAGCATACGGATGTGACAGCATTCATTGGGCTGGACGACCAAGGAATCGGTGTCCGATTGGTGGAAGTGACTGTATAGCCGGTACAGTCGGGTTGTGAAACTGGTCACTCATATCTGATGCCGATTTTAAGAATCCAAGGACCTGTACCTCCACACCCTCAACTTTATCGCGTGGTGCTGAATTAAGCACAAAGAGATCTTCACTTTTTACTGATGATCAAGTAGTAACAACCATCAAATATAATATGTATTTAAAAAACTTTATTTACAGGAGAAATTGCGTCATATATATGCCTGTTCTATAGAGCTATCAAAAAAGGCGTACGTGTCAAAGAAGAGGCAGTTTATCATACATTAATATCTGGAAGTATTGTTTATGTTTAAGACTATTAGAACTGAGAGTGTAAAGAGTAAGTAAGTAAAGCTGTCCCTGTAACAGGCCGTGAAGGCCCATAGGGTTGTGAGATGTTGAAGGTCCCACATTCTCTCAGTACAGTCGGCTCAAAGATGGCGGTAAGGTTGTCAGCCTTACGCGCCGGCCGCGCTTTACACCCCAGGAAAATTATTTAATTAATTCCTGGTACTTGTTTCTGTTAGAGGCTGAGTCAACCCCAGGGCATAGTGCGTCTAGAAGGATTAGGTCAATTAAAAAAAAATTCAGTGAACTCATCGGGACTTAAACCCGCGACCTTCCGACTTGAAGCATAGTGTCTCAACCAACTACGCTACTCATTGCTTATTTATAAATCGCTGATGTAGTGCTTAATTTGTATTTGAGCGGAGAACTGTTTACGCTTTCAATATAAAGTGACCTAAATGTAAATACGTATTGCTTGCAGAAATTAACTTGCAGCAAGCAGTCTCCTCTTTAAGAAATAAGTTTCTGATGATGACCCTATAGGGCCAAAATACTTATAGCATATTTTGTCCAAGAAGCACTTTATAACTGCTAGATATAATTCTTGTCTTCTCCCGCTCGAACACTAGGATCGTGGGTTCGCATCCCACTCCAGGCATGGATGTCTGTGTGCGTTTATTCTATGTTTGTGCTGTCTTGTGTGTAAGTATCAGTCTTGCGACAGGCTGATCCCCCGTCCAAGGAGCTGTACCGACTGTGTATACATTAAGAAACTGAAGAAAGCGGCCAAGTTCCACAAGGGCTGTAGAGCCGTAGCTAGATGGATATCATACTTCATTGCTTTAATACTCCTTTTTCAGTTTAAATTAAAATGAGTGTGGTATCTTATGTAAAATTCATTTTTGCCCTTTAGAAATTTTATTCTCATAGGCTCTTTGTGTACTTTAAAACGTGTTTTAAACTGTGATTACTTTGAAATTTAGAACACAGTCTGACAACAAGGTGACAATATCAGTGCATGGGGCACGATTAGCATACGAGCACGCATCTGTTTCAGAGCATTAGAAGGCATGACAGCGTTTCATCTCATATGAATTACAATAAATGAATTCAATAAAGACGGTATTGTTCTTAATTTGAAAAGTTTAAGTAACTTTAAAGAAAACGACAAAAGTTGTAGTATACGAATCATAAAATTGTCTCTTAAAATTATATTGGGATTATAATTATGAATTTCTAAACACCATTGCTCAGTATTGTGATGTATAAGCGTATTCATAAATAGGATACCGAAGATGACTTCATAGAGCAAAATCTATTGTAATAGCGTAATTGAGCAAATAAAGTTGTAATTAATCTGAGAGCAATATTGTGCACGTTAACAAACCTCGCAGTTGTCACCGCATAAAGCTGACCACTCGAGTTGCGGTAATGAATTAACACTCTTTAGTATGAAGTTTATACTAATTCGCTGACAAGCGGTGGTAGCCCGGTCGGTATAGTTCGCATGCGGACTGAAACCACGGAATTTGTTTGTTTTTGTTACTATGAACTTGGTATACAGATTAAAACTTAATTACAAAAATATACGCATTTTATTGTTAAGGTCATTAAAAAGACATATATTTAATTTTTAATTGAAGTTTTTATTTACTTACAGACTTTGCACTACAATGTAGCGTAGTTATTTGAGGTACTATGCTACAAGCCGGGAGGTCGCGGGTTCGAATCCTGATGCGGTCATTGGATTTTTCAATTGACCTAATCCTTCCAGCCGCATTATGGCCTTGGGGTCGACTCAGTCTCTAACGGAAATAAGGACCAGGAATCTTCCTGGGGTTAAAGGGCGACCGACGCGTAAGGCTGACAACTTCATCGCCATGTGTGAGCCGATTGTCTAGAAAATGTGGGAGTCTCGACGTTTCACAATCCTCTAGGCCTTCACAACCTGTTACATACATAGATTTACCTTACTTTTTAACAGACGTTGCACCAACTACAAAGAATATCTCTGTGGGAACAATTTTAAATGGTGGATTGGCAAGATAATGGGAAAAACGATACCCATTCTTTCTGATAGGTTCCATACAGAAAATTTCTGAGGATTCCAGCAGGCAAGAATTCGATTTGATATAAGGAACTTCAAAGCTCTTATTGGTAAAAGAGAAGACAAAAAAGAGTAGAGAGGTGTCGGGAGAAAAATACGAAATATGACGTACGATACAATTTTTATTAAGATATATCTTGGTCTCATTTCGCCATAAGCAGGAAACCCACGCGGAGTGTCTGCAGTATCAGGGACGTCTAAGAGTCTCATATTGGCAAGTATGATAGCGTTACTGTCTTCTGCGACGGCTGCTTGTACTCAGATAGTTATGAACTTTCGGGGTGAAGTTACGCCTCCATCGTTGAGGTAGGGAAGTGAGAAATAAAGAATGGGAGATGGAAGCAGAACGTTCCCCCCAAAACTGGTAAATAAATGACCAGACTACACAGCACGACATCTCATAAGACTGTAATATTCTTATAATATCAAGTCTCCGGACAGACTTTAGGTCTCGGCTTCTTTAGAAGATGAAGCTGTTGTGTTAATCACTACACAGGGACGGTATGTCATAAGCAGATCGTAATCCGTCCCTAAAGATACTAATAAACAATTTCTTCTATTCAGACGGCATCACTGTGATTCGGTATGGTGCCTGATCCGCTTACGTCGCAAATGTGTATCCATCATGTGACCACAGCTCATTTCTATTTGTTCAACTACTAAATTCCCGTGGCTTTCGCCTGCCGACAATAACTCCCATATATAGTCCTTGCACGGACCACGCAGCACAGAAAATACATGTCACATATAAGAATGCGTGCGTATTGGCTAGCCGCCCAGCACTGGGCATGGCACGAACCACTCCTGTTGTCAGAACGCGTGTCTACTGGCCCCCTGCCAAGCACTGGGTATGGCACGGACCGCATAGAAAACACTTCTTCCAACATTCTATTGTTGCGTGCGCGTATCCAGGCGTTTCCCAAAATGGGTCTACGTGTCACAGTATCTCGTCTATAAAATGAAGACTGAATTAAATATTCATTTAACGACCTGAAGCCTGGAATTTGTCTAAAAAATATTTAAAAATATAAACTTTGTTTCTCAGAAAACATGCTGAACTAACATTATGAGGACTGACTTGTTAATATGGTGAAACTCTGTTAACAGAATGCAGTGTTTCTGGATGTTGAAGTAGGTAACACATGTCCTAGCAGCTCAGCTCTGAAAGGGGAAAGGTGAAGGGATTTCGGGAACCCCCCTCTCACAGCTGTATGGGCTTTAGAAGCTTCAGTGCAGCGCACATTCAAACCAGAAATCCAGGAATTTCTAAGTTGTTGTGCAGGTGTAAGTTAATCCAAAACTAAGATATTGCTACGAGTCCACTTATTCCTGTGCTACTGTGAAACACAGTGCCTGCCTGCAAATCTCTCCAGCTCTACAGAAACACTAACTTAATACTCCTGTAATAATTCGCACTGAAGATAATTAGCAGAAAGTATTGCAACAGAACTGCATTTAGTGCTGTCTGAATTTAGCATTATGAAACTTATATTTTCGGCGACATCTGTGGCACACAGTTTTATTCATTCTAAATGTTCATATGCAGAGGCCGATGCACGAAACATCCTTAACATATTCTTGTTTATTTCCTTGTTTTATGTTATTCTATTAAGAAGTGGGGACACACGGTAGCGTAGTTGGTTGAGGCACTATGCTACAAGCCGGAAAGTCGCGAGTTCGAGTCCCGATCAGGTGGATTTTTCTTTAATTGACCTAATCTTTCCAGCGGCACTATGGCCCTGGGGTCGACTCAGCCTGTAACAGAAATGAGTACCAGGAGTTTTCCTGGGAGTAAAGGACGGCCGGCGCGTAAGGCTGAAAACCTTACCGCCATCTGTGAGCCGCCCGTCTAGAAAATGTGGGAGCCTCGACCGCTCAGAACCTTACGGGCATCCACGGCCTGTTACAGGGATAGCTACACCAATATATGTGCAGAAATGCGACTGTGTCTTACCAGACGAGCTAGAGCATGCAGTTGATGAATGATAAAGTGGGACGTGACACAACTTAAAGGAATTCCTGAAAATTACGAGTATAATGATGTTCGAGGGTACCGATGAAGACATATTACTGATATCCCATTCGAGAGATTTGAATTGTGAGCTCCCAAATATCAAGTCCTAAGCAAATCAATGTGACGTCACTTCAGGTTATTTTAAATAACATGTTATATATCAGCCTATTTGTTACTAACGGATCCGTCAGTACTACAACTTTAAAAAGACATTAGGAATTTGCTGTTCACTAAAAATGCACTTCAACACTGTGAGTGTTCAAAGAAATAAACTGCCAATAGGCCTTTACGCAATACATCAATTTACACTTTACAAGTGAAAGTGGAGTTCTCGTATACTGGTAGACCACAATGAGGACACGGACATAGGGAAACACAACGACAAACTGATAGCAGCCGCAAAGTAGTCGTCGTCATCATCATCATCAGTAATCTGTCAGACGACAGGTCCACACTCTCTTCCAAAACAATTCCTCCACTTAATGTGATCTAGAGCTTTCTCCTTCAAAAGACAGTATCCTCTTCTGTCCCCAAGGTCATCCAGTATCTTCTTACGTCTTCTTCCTCTTCTTCTTGTCACTTCTATCCGCCCATCTATCTTTCCTTCGATAACTTCTTTTAGAAGGCAGTTTCTGCGTAAAACATGACCAATCCAATTAGCCTTCCGTTTTCTTATTTCATGTAGGATATTCCTCTGCTCACTGACTCTAATTAACACTTCTTCATATTTCTCGCATAATCGGTCCAACTGATCTTCTCCATCCTTCTCCAACACCACATTTCGAAACTTTCCAGGTGTTTCTGATCTACTGCCCTAAATAGCTGCATATAAATGAAATGTAACAGCTAACACGAAGTAAATAGCGACTTGCACGAGAGAAGCACGGGAAACAAATACAGTGCAGTGGTCTCACTCGAGGATAGAATTCACCTGATGATAGTCCAATGAGGCCGAAACATGTTGTGAATATAAATTAGTACCAAGGCAATTGGAGGAGTGTGAACATTCACTTCTAATGTGTAAATTTATGTACTACGTAAAGGGCTACTGGCATTTTATTGATTTGAACTGTCACACTATTGAAATGCATTTTTAGTGAACAACATATTCCTAATGTCTTTTTAAAGTTGTATTATTGACGGATACCTTAGTAAAAAATAGAATGATGCCTCAATACAACGGGATGCTGAAATATAATAACGTGTTATGAAGTCGAGCGAGATCATGCATCAGTTTGAAACATTCAACTTGCTTTAACACAGAGAATGAAAATATTACAGTGATACTAAGTGTGAAAGTCGTGCATTTTAATGCTCATCCAGATATTACTGCTAGCTACGTTATATTCTGAAGGACAGCGGTACAATTCTGGGTAGGATCATTTTTTGTTGCTAGTGGGGTGGGCCTAAGTCCCTTGTACTGCGGCCACTTCTGGCTTGTTGTACCAGCCCCAGATGATAGGTGAGGGTGATTGTGGAGCAATTGGTGGAATGAAGATTGGCATGGGAAACCGAAGTACTCAGAGAAAACCTGCCCCAGCGCCACTTTGTCCACAACAAATCCCACTTGACAAGACCCGGGATCGACCCCGGGCCGCCGCGTTGGGAAGCTGGCGACTACCCGCCTGAGCTATGGCGCGGCCTGGGTAGGATCATACATAATTGTCTCCTCGAAATGACGTAGACATCGGCTCCTGGATCGCATGTTAGCCTCCTCTCTAAAGGCTACCGGGGACTTTGAAGATGGAAATGCAACCGGCATAACGGGAAGCTGGTCATTTATGAGCACGTAGCTTCGAGGTCCCGCGTGCCTGGACACATTCACAATTCGGGAAAAGAAGAATTTTACTTTTACTTTATCTTCAAATGAAAGCCGTTATATTTTGGTCTTACGTTTCACTAGTTAAAACAGTAATATAAGTATGACAGATATGGATATGATTCGTTTTACGTATAAAGTCGTTATCTGCATTGAAAATGCCACCTTCCGACTTACAACTCCTCCCAAGTAAACGCGTTAGTAGATCCTAGCCAAGGAGGAAGGCACTAGTAGTACATCTGCAGTTATAATCTGTTATTATTACAGTCATCATTTGTTGTTGTTGTTATTATTATTGGAGAGGGTGGGTTTCCCCATACACTTAGACCAGGGTGGGTTTCCCCATGCACTTAGACCAGATATTGGTCCATTGTGCGTCCCCCTGTGATATTCTACCAGTCTCTATACCCTACCGGTACTGGTGCGTGCCATCAGTCCCGACTCAGCCAGCGAGTTCGGCCTCTACTGGCTCAGCGGTATCTCGATGCTTCTCCCATATACCATAGGCGTTAGAGACTACTGTTGGGCGGGAAATGTTCTGAATTTGGCTAAGAGATCCCCTTGAGACATGAGGTTCTTTTACGTGCCGTAAAGCTACGACACGGGACCCACGGCTTAAAGTCCCTCCCGGAGGACTTGTTCTCTGAATTTTTCCGCCCTTAAAAATTCCACGACCTAATATTTGTTATTGAACAACTTTGCAATATTCGCCTCTTACGGGCTACTTGTTGTTGGCAGGCAGTTGATTCGAAATGCAGTTTGGCGTGGATACCATTTGTAACACTAATGCATACAGGCCGCCCAATGACTCAAGCGGTTAGTCGCTGGCTTCCCACCGCGGCGGCCCGGGTTTGATCCCGGGTCTAGTCAAGTTGGATTTGTGGTGGACAAAGTGGCGCTGGGGCGGGTTTTCTCCGAGTACATCACTTTCCCCTGCCAATCTTAATTCCACCAAATTCTCCATCATCATAATCACCCGGGGCAGGCTACATAAATAGGCCAATCAGTGGCCGCCATGCCGAGTGGACCCAGTTGTACTCCACCCCCCCACTAAGCGAATTAAAAAAAAATACACTGATGTATTATATATGAGTATATGTATTAGTTTAAACTTAAACAAAAATCAAAGATCTTTAGCTTCATGTTATAGCAGAATTTGCAATAATATATACTGCTGTAAGCACAAATATTTACTACAAAAATTGAATATTTCATAACTCCATTCAGGCGACGAAATCTTTATGCTGCCTATATGAGCACCTTCTTCAGAAGCAAAATGTGTTGCTGTCCCAACATGGATGCTGATAGCTAGTTTAATCAGAGCATGTACTTTATTTAACATGTATCGGTATTGCAAGTTCAGCCAATGAGCCAGACGTGATTATCTTGTTAAGTAATTTGTAATCTGCAGGAACATTGACATTTCTGTCGCTGTCGTGTCACGCGTTTGGTGACTTAAATCATTTTTAACTATCTAATATCCTTTCGTGTCCTTGATCTAGCATCCGAACCAAAATCCTTGGACAGATATTTCTATCGTAGCTTTGAGACTGACTATTACTGTCGTTTTGGACTTAACACTGTTCAGTCTTATAAATCCTTACCGACGTTTCGGATTGACGTGATGTATTCATCTTCAGGGTGAAATGGACAAAGTCCTTTACTCCGAAGTTAAGTAACGGTCTACGGGGCTACACCATAGAAGATGTTATTCTCAAGAATTTTAAAATTTAATATTAGAAATACTCAGTAACATTCGTCGAGCAATTCTGATTTCCTGTAACTCCAACTTTAACGAAACCTACTTCACTTATTATCCTAAATACATAAAAATTAATCAGATCTTATAAACAAATCGCGGTTAAGTTTCGTAAATGCGATGAATGCAATTGGGAATTTTGGGTACTTCATTATGAAGCTTGCTGTGCACGACTTGTGAATCTCGCTACACACAATTGGTACTAGATTACATGAGATTTGCCTTTCCTCCTACTTGCAAGAATTAGACCCTCTAATTTAATTAAGCGCTGTCAGTTCTACACCCCGTATAATTTACTCCGACCCTTCAATGCAAAATTAAATTAGGTGAAATCACAAATTTCCGGTGTCAGGATTGAAAGGTAACTAACTAACTAACTAACTTCATGGAGAAGGGTCCTCCTTGAGAACTTATGAGTTGTTAATGTATCCAAGAAATCCATCGCCTTTTATGGAAACCGAAAGTTCATTACCGTACTGACAAGAGCTCGCTGACAGAGAAGATGGCGACGAAACATGGAGGGTACCTGCATACACGTTGACAAGCAGTCGTTATCACAGTACAAAAAGGTGGTTTTGTAGTTTGGACGTTAGACTGGGCGAAAGTGCAGCAAGTTAAATGTCAACAGCGATGTTTTATAAATAAAAACGATAAAAGCAAACGAGGAATATTATACTCTTAAGCCTCTGCCGCTTCCAGTACATCGTTTAAGTGTTGGAGTTTTATGTAATTGCCAAAAGGAACCTAGAAGTACGTGGGTTTGTTTTAAACTGTACTTATACAGTGAATGATTTCATGTACACTTTAGTATTATTAGATGGAAGACTGCCAGATTATAACATAAGATAGAATGGAATCAAGACAAAGTCCTAAATCTAAATTTTGGGTTTAACTCAGAAAATGTAATGACTTGGCAGGGTGTTGAATGGGCAGGGCCTTTTTGATTGTTGCTGTCAGTTAAATTCTCTAATGTCTAGCACATTCTTTAGAGCTGACTGGGTACATTTTCAGTTTTACCCGCTCACAGAAAGAATGTTTTAAATGTACAGTATTATGGCGTCGATTATCAGAGCTTGAGCTCCTAAGTTAATGCAGCCTCCGCACTTCCATGTATTTTTAACCCGTTCAGGAAATGAGAGGAAACTGGAATTCACATTTCAGTAGCAAACTACTCGTATCTATTATTAAGATTTTAACTTTGTAGATGTTTAACTTTAGTACCATTCAATTAAGCTGCCATATTTCATTCAGAATAATCATCACTGAACAGAATACGCGTCATAAAACAAATGTTTGCTGTCCTCTTTTAATGTGTAGAAAATTAGGTTATAGCAGCTGTGGACGTAAAGATTTCTGTCCTCTGGGATATACGAGGCGGTATAGGAATGTTCCCAGACTCTTGTTGTTGTTACTGTTGTAACTGACTCCGTGAAAGAAGATGAGAGGGGAGGCCAAGGTCACACTTCCGCAAGCCTATTGCATCAGTCTGACACGTGACACCGCGCTGTGAACACGCACTGTTTTTACATGAGTGCTTTTTCGACTTCGTGTTTCGTTTTGTCTGGCGATGGATGGCAAAATCGAGCAACGTGTCTGCATCAGTTTTGCATGAAGCTCGGTGAATCCGCTACCGAAACCATTGAAATGCTTACTGAGGCTTTTTGAGAACATTCTTTAACACAGGTAACGGTTTTTTTAAATGTCATCCATGTTTCAAAGCCGATTTAAGATGACGAATATTCAGTGCGACCAAGTACCAGCAAAACCACAGAAAATGTTGAAAACATCTAGAACTGATCCACGCAGACCGTCGCCAAACAATCCATGAGCTCGCAAACACCGTTGGAATCAATTATGGAGTTTTCCAGGAGATCTTAACAGAAAATCTGAACATGCGCCGAATTGCTTCCCATGACAATGCGCTTCCCACACCTCCCTGAAAAACCATAGATTTTGTGACTGACAACAGCATGGTAACGTTGTGTAATCCGTTGAAAGTCAGCCGATATTTCGAAAAAAACATGTCGCGTCTCTCTTGAAGATTGAATTATATCCAGGGCTCTGTTTTTTACCTGCTTCATGTTGATTTCTTGGCTGGCTTATCCTTCGATCCTGAAAATAGAGGCGACATGTTCCTCGGAAACGTCGGTTGATTTGAATGGACTACACGGCGTCATATCCCAGAAAATGGAAGTCTCCACCCGTTTTTGAACTCTCCTCGAGCTCAGTCAGTTATCACTGTTCGTCCATAAACGTTGATATTAACCTCACAGATTTTGTTCGTTTTTGGTGCTTTCTCTCGCCGCGACTTACACAGGTCACAAGAAGCGAGAGAGAAGCAATGCCCTCTACTTGCAATCCGCTTGGAGACAGGACGTTTCTCCGAAACATCGGTGAAATTCTACCGCACTGCACACCATTATATTACAAAATATGGTGCTCTTTGAAGACTCATATTGTCTTTGACGTGAAGTATGATTGTATTTACATTTATATTCCCATGTCATTAGTTTAAGCCATCTTTTCCTATTTTTTCAAAGTGCACTGATTTCAGCCAGTACATTGTAATATTGAGGGTGTCTTGTATGTATATTTATATGTAGAAATTGTCCGTAAAGTATGACACGTTACGTCAATATTCGTTTTTGTTGTAGTGAAGAACTTCTTTTTAAGAGATTTTAAAGCGATTTGTAGTTCCCAAGCAATCTAAGCTGGTTGATATGAAAATATTGTAACATGACGCCCGAACGCCGGAAGTATGCAGTCAGAAAGCACAACTGAAACATCCATTGCTAGACAACGGCTGGCTAAAACACGTTTCCGCGGTGACGAATGCTCTCAAATAAACCAAAGTGTTGCCGAAATTAACACAAGATTCTGAGGCAACGGATTCAAGAAGAGAAGTAGTGGTACCCCTTGAGGTGATGGTCTCTATTCTGTTCTCAAGCAGTTATAAAAGGCCGCACATTCGTCAGTGTTTGAGTGTTCAGTAGTTGAAATGTTAGCCAGATAAGATTCGTTGCCAAGCAGCGACTGGCAAACAGACGTTGAAAACTTTATGTGTTATAATTAGAGTGTTATATTTACAACTTATAAGTGTCCAATAAATATATTTACCAATCCAAATCCCGTCTACAAGCCACTAAAACTCGTGACAATATTAATCATTGTTTTATGTCCTATCTTTGTTCAAAGTAAGCAACTGCTTACCGCAAGACGTTAACTGCACACTCGTTTATTTCGCAGGGAATATAACGACAGGGATTCATTTACTCCCTGCAAATGTTCAAAGTCAAAGAACTCAGTCCTGAAGTAAATTATTATGGAGAATGCACCTTTGCTCCACAGACGAGTAACAATTTGTCCATTTCATTGCTGTTGCCAGATATGATTCACTCTATCAACATCTTGCCGTGGTAAGCAGGGAGAAGCATTAAAGCAATTGCATACATAAAATTAATGGGTATTTCTTCGCTTACACTCTAAGTGTAAAGTGTAAGTGGACTTCTGCGAGTTTCATGTAGACAGAGGAAGTCATATAGATGTGCTGCCAACCTTGATAAGAAAGTAGTTAGTCTGCAGCGTTCGACGCGCAAGTGCAACTGCCCAGAATATAGACTATTAAATTTCCCTGAGATGTTTGTCTGGAGGGTTGTATAGTGTTACTCCTACATTGTAGTGTCTGTTCGCCCCAACATATCCGCCTTTGCTGGACTAAGGTAACCACACCTCTGGTATCTCAAGATAGAGAAGAAATATTTTACGGAACTTTTTTATATCTCATGATTATTATAATTTCACAAATATTGTAAAGAGAATAACTCCCGTCTTCAGTATTTCCATGCACAAAGCATATAGGGCGCTATGCTTCAGGAAATATGTTTATGAAGATATTGTCACGTGTATAAGTGACTATAGACTGGGTTTGGATTGATAATTGGTTTTGTTCAACACTTACAGATCGTAATTACAGTAGCTAAAACGATATCGCTAATTAACACACTCAACAGTTCACTACAGCACGTACTAAGTTTTCAGCCTGCCGTGTCTTCACCAATCTTTGCCTGATAACGGCTTCCAACGGCGGACGTTCCCCCTCCTCTGGGTTCCCGAACTATCCCCGTGCCTTAGCTACCAGCTTCTAACAGCAACAGCTCACAACTGAACTCCAGTTCTGTGACTAACTCACCAAACAACTCTTCACTTCCCTGCACTGCACTATCTAACTCTCACTAATTGTCGTACTTATAACATCTCAACATGGACCGTACAGAAAACACCGTTCCTCTGTTGCTGTTCAATTGCTGCTTAGCAGACTGCACAAAAAACACCATTCCTCTGTTGCTGTTCAATTGTTGCTTAGCAGGCTGCACAAAAAACACCATTCCTCTGTTGTCTGCGGGCCGCTGCCTAGCAACGTCCCCCTGTATAGCCGCCTAGCAGCGGGTCTATATGCCACAGTATCTATTTGACTGTGTACATGATAGGAATCCTTCAGAACTCACTGTCTACTGTTTGTTTGAAAGTAGGTCTGGCTGTTCCGTTGAATAAAAATTTATGGTATGCTTGTCAGAACTGATCTTTACTAATGTAATGAATTTATGAAAGTGAAAGAAATAATTAAAATTTTGCTCTCAGAACATGCTCTCCTCTATGAAGCACTGATAACGTGACATTTACTTAATGTGTATGTCTAATGGGGTCCTTTTTACAACATCCATTTACAATCTGTGTTCACGAGTCCAGCGTATTCGTTCAACCCCTAAATGCAGCAACAAATTAGCACTAATTTATTTTCGAAATGTATACATTATCCAGAGAGCAGAACGCTAAGCCTCTCTTATAATTTTCTTATGCAATAAACTTTCAATTTGAGTGGCGCTCCAACTCGTCCTTACCGAGTGCCACTTCATCATTACCCGCCACATATTTAGGTGTATTGGTTTAAAGGAAAATTCCCTGATCATGTGTGGGGGAGTGGAGGTATAGCTCCACCATTCTTGACCTCGGTACTAGATGGAGGTGAGAGGTCAGCTTCATGCCCCGGCAGCTTTACCCCAGGAGAAAGAGTACGCGTTATCCATTGGATAAGAGACTAAGTGGTCCCAAGAGCCGATGAAGATAAATATTATCCTGCCGGGAATCGAACCCTAGCCATATGACGTCTTTAAATCAGTTTACTGCAAAATGCAACAAGTGTTTAATTTGTCTTTGATATTCATGGCACATACGTCACTTGTTGACGCCATTCGTCTTCCGTAGTCTATACACAGTCCCCTTCTTGTCGTGCGTGTTTTGTACATCTTTGGACATGAAGTTGAGAACAATTTGTAAAATAACAGGATTCAGGTGGTTATGGAAGACAAGGGAACCAGATATGTTTCTGAGGATTTCATTTTTTTAATCTAAATACGAGTATTCTGTGCAAGTTTTAGTTACCTGATTGAAGGAGATTCTGGACCTGTAGAAAGCGGCACGGGATGGGGTTGCACACCACAGAGCTATCGGGCCCACGTACTGCCTCGAACTTGACGCTTCAGGAGTTATCCAAGCAAGCGAAACGAGCCTAGGTGTGCTTGCCACCTGCGTCTTTCTATTCACTTCGCTTACTCCTCAACCCTGACGACCGAGGCAATATATTCCACCAAAACATCACTGAACATCTACCGAACTACACGGACTTACATAACAGCAAACAGTCCTGTTCATAGTCACAACTATGAGAACCTCAAACCCACCATGTATAGGGTAAACGTGAGTTCGTGGCACACCGTCACATTTCGTGAAGTGGTACTGTAAATCTGCCACGAAATTATTGTTGTGTAAAAAAACTGAATACATTGACTCTATGCAGACACAATTCAGAGAAAATTCTTGAAGTATATTTAATTAAAATCCATTATTTTTTAAGGCATCAACCATAATCAGGATACTCTTACTTGATAATTCGTCAGTTCTCTGCATTTTCTCGTCCACTGACCTGCCACACACTTTCACATGTGTGCTTAAATGGAATCTTCCACCCCGAAGTTGCCACATCTGAAACTGCTCTCACTCTAGCTCTTTTAGGAAGGCAGCCTCTCTCTGGAAGGCGACGACTTTGCTTACTGTGTTAAGTCTCGTCTCATTGAGCCTGTATTTCTAGTTGGCATCTCTTATATAGTAGAGTCGCTTGTTTCTCTCTTTTCCGCGAGAAACACTTCAAGAATAACTAACTGACGGAGTAATTCCGTCATGCAGCCAGTCAGGCAACTTACAGACGCTGCAGATCCCTGCTTTTCTTTCCATCCCAGACGCTAGGTTGCAGGAGTAATGGTAATGTCTCCCCTCTTCCCTTCATCTTCCCCACACTTCTTGTAATATATTGAGATTGGCAGGACGCAGACAGCGGGGTTGCGCGAGTTGAGTCACGTCGACATCTTGCTGAAAGAGCGCAAGAGAAGTAAGTGTATTGAAAAGCAAGTGCTTTTAGTGGCTTGGTTCGCAGCGAGAACACACCATAGGACAACGAAACGTATATCCCTCGCGATATTCACACCTTCCCGAATGCTCAAAAGAAGAATATTACGTTTCCTTCTGCAACTTAAGCCTGTAAATTGAGACTGCGCCTTTTATTCATAAAGTTGTCCCTGGGCTTAACTAATTTAGCACTACGCCATGAAGACGTATAGGGGACTGAGTGTATAGATCTGCGTTTTCTTGACTTCGGTTCTAGCTTGAGATGAGTGGTCAGCTTCATGCCCCGGCCGCTTTACCACATGGAAAGAGCCGCGGTACCCTTTAGATAGGAGGCTGGGTGGACCCCAGGGCCTGTCTGTTCAAAGTGGAGAAGAGAAAATTCTTGACTCTACCAAGACTTGAATCCAGACTCCTCGCTCGCTCAGCCCGCAGCCAGTCGCTATACCGACTGCGCTATCCCGGCCCCTGTTCATAGAAGGACATGCATTACAAATTTTAACAAGAAGGAGACCATCTCTCGACTGGCGACCCAGCTTAGGCAACAAGATGGGAGGAAATTGAAATATTGATGTTAAATTTAGAACATGGTCATCTTGAAAACATATTAGCCAGTTACATATCAGTTATTCTCTCAACAGCTTTTGTTTCAGTATGTTACATTTGAAGCTCAACCAGACATATACGTTAAGAAATCTTATTTTGTTATTATTATACTTGTCTTAAGAAATTCCTTAAATTTTTAGGAGCAAATATCCGTTTATCCTATTCATTACCACAGTTTTTTTTTCCCAATTGGCGAAAGCAGGAACTCGCTCGTTTCAAACTCCACAAGAAGCATGAATTTATCGCAAATTTTATATAATTTTAAACTTAATGTATTAATGCAAGAATGATTAGAAGTTGAATAATGTTCTGACACTACTAGTTTCAGTTTTATTATGCTCAGAAATCTGCCGGCAGTCTCAAAGATATTTGAAGTATTTTGTGCTCATTGTCTTTATGTCTGGCAGTGATGTTGGTCAAGTAATTGTGCAAAATTCACATTTTAAATTCTGCATTATGTTACATTAAAAGAAGCCCCAACAAAGACTGAAGCGCGCAATTTATGAACTTTTGAAATTAACTGCTCAGATTTTCCTAATGTCGTATTCCTATTCCGAATTCCCAGAAAGAATACGTCTTTTCAGGAACCAATTCGCATTTCTTCAAGTGTACAATTAATTATAAATAATTCCAACATTCTGATTTTATAAGTCGTTTTCGTTGTATAATTGCAGCTTATATTACTAAAGGCAACATCGAAACATGTTATCAATTTTACTCCCCACTTCTCTTTCTAGAGTCATTATTATTGTCTCAACCTGCTCCATGCTTAAATTCTAAGCGCAAACACATTACTTTTTTTTCTTTTGTTAGTTATTTAGTTACATTAAGGTGGCCGCACACCAACTGCATCAAGACAAGCATCAAGGCATGAGACAAAGGACGCAGTCTTTCTTCATGCGTGATTCGTCAGCATGAAGACTCAGGCAGGTGTGCGGCGGTTTTCCTAATCTCATTCCTTTCAACTGTGCTCCTTTCTTTGCGTCATGTCGCAGACATGACTGTTACATGTCTTGACGCATGCCGATGTTCGGTCTACCTTAGAGGAACATGCAAATAATTAGAAAGATTGTAATTAGCTGAATGTGACAACGTGTGGATTTTTAGAGAGGCTTAAACAGTTCGGAAGATGATGCACTCTCCATCTTTGTTGAAGATTAAGAAAATATATTCCCAATAATATTGTTGCCTCTCTACCAGAATACACGGTATCCTATCCCGAAGTCAGAAATCTTGTTAGTTATCACTGTGACAACCTCAAAGCACAGGTGTGAAAGAACAGCGTCAAATCATTGCCACCCAAATTCCTGTCCAGTGATGCCTTCTTAACATTTTGGAAAGATTTACATCTTTTGTACAAACACTTTTACCTCTTATAAAATTTAAATATGAGAAGAACTGAACTTAGTGCCCCACACCCCCGCACAGGAACTGAATTGAATTCAAGGAACGCGATTCACATTGCGATAAGCCCAACCACTTCGGAGATTCTGTCATTAATCTTGGTCCCAGACGTGCAGTTAAATGCATATTTCCTCTTTTAATTACCGTTGTACTTGTATCTGTGTAGTCCCTATGTCTCATAACACAAAGCTGCTCTGAGACTGTAACCTGAAACTTTAAACAGAAGCACGGGATGGGAGCAGGGCCTTAATTTGCAGTATACAAAGGAATATGTCGGAGATAAGGACGAATGTGTTCTTTGAAATTCGGTTCTATATTATCACATCCCTCTTTTTCCTGCATTTCTCTTCCCTCGTTAACGATCCGGAGTTCCAACCTGAATCAGGAGAGCGGGGATATATTTCAGATCCTTTCTTTTTCAAAGCCGTAAATCTTCCCGAGCTGTTTCTTCACAAAGTGAACTAATAACAGATCCACAGTACCAGTTCCACTTGTGGAATCAAAGGCACGGGAGATTCTGCTGCTGCTGTTTATGATTTCCTAGTGAACTATAAGTACAAATGTCACTTCATCACTAATTAGCATTTAACTGTGCTTACAGAAGCGTCTGAAGATTTTCGACAAGGAACAACCAGGGCCATCTAAGTATCGTGAACTAATATACAGGTAGCCTAACTCAGACTCCGTGCCGGTCACGGTAGCCGAGCGGTCTAAGGCATGCACTGTCTTTGCTCGCTCGGAAGCCGGGATCGTGGGTTCGAATCCCACTCAGGGCATGGATGTTTGTTTGCGTTTTTCTGTGTTTGTGTACAGGTAAAGGCCTTGCGACGAGCTGATCACCCGCCCAAGGAATCCTACGGAATGTGTAAGATCTAGAAAAACCGAGGTGAACGGAGAAGTTCATGGAGGTAGGCCTAGGCCCACTGGGGCTGTAGTGCCAAGGAAAAAAGCTCAGACTGCGTAGCATCCTTCCGCGATTGAATATTAGAACGTTTTAGTATTCATGATTTATTTCCCAAACAGTCAAGTTACTAACACTTGTAGACAAAAACTACCTTTTAAGGTCCAAATAACCAACAATTAATGTATACATATTTGCTGTTTAATCATGCCTTTCGTCTGCATGAAGCAAAGACCCTTGAGTGGCAAAATGCACATCATCATCATCATCATCATCATCATCATCATCAGTGATCTGCCAAGACGACAGGTCCACAGTCTCTTCCAAAACAATTCCTCCATTTAATGCGATCTAGAGCTTTCTTCTTCAAATGACAGTATCCTCTTCTGTCCCCAAGGTCATCCAGCATCTTCTTACGTCTTCTTGCCAGTTCTATCCGCCCCTCTATCTTTCCTTCGATAACTTCTTTTAGAAGGCAGTTTCTGCGTAAAACATGACCAATCCAATTAGCCTTCCGTTTTCTTATTTCGTGTAGGATATTCCTCTGCTCACTGACTCTAATTAACACTTCTTCATTTCTCACATAATCGGTCCAACTGATCTTCTCTATCCTTCTCCAACACCACATTTCGAAACCTTCCAGATGTTTCTGATCTACTGCCCTAAGTGTCCATGTTTCGGCCCCATACAGAGTCAAAATGCACATGGACGATAAATTTAAAAGGTCGTGGATGTGGTCGTTACACGTTTAAAAATGCGAGGCGTGGAGATCGTAATTCGCCTTGAGAGACTGAGAAAACAATGAAGAAAGTAACAAGGAAAGTCATTCTATGGATCAGGGAAGTGAGGGGGGCGGTGGTATTGTGTGGGTGCGGGCACATGAGAAATTCGTACTGAATGTTATTACGAAATTCTAAAGGGAAGGGAACGTTTGTGGCTATAACTGTAGCAAGGAGAATAACATGAAACTGATGTTATGGAATTGGGGTTCGAGGGCGTGGACTACTTTAAATTTGGCCAGCATAGTGGCAAATAATGGACTTTATGACAACTGAGGATTTAAGGTTTTATAAGATTGAAGATTTCGTGGCCAGCTGATTTCATGTGTTCAAAATAATTACGACACCATTGATTTAATTGGCTGAGTTATGGCATATACCAGCGGCCTCCGTAGTCTAGAGGTAACGTTCCCACCTCATGACTCGTATTACGCGGGTTCAAATACCCGGCGGAGGTCGTCGAATTTTTAAGGGCGGAAAAATTTAGGGAACAAGTCCTCCGGGAGGGACTTTAAGTCGCGGGTCCCGTGTCGTAGCTTTACGGCACGTAAAAGAACCTCATATCTCCAAAGGAGGTCACTGAGCCAAATTACGGGCGTTTCCCGCCCAACAGCAGTCTCTAATACCTCTGGTAGATGGGGGAAGCATTATAGATACCTCTCAGCTAGTAGAGCCGGTCTCGCTGGCTGGGCGGGACTGATGGTAAGCACCAGTACCGGTAGGATATAGAGACTGGTAGAAATCATAGAGGGAAGCACAATGGACCAATACAGGTCTAAGTGCATGGGGAAACCCACCCTCTCCAATAACTAACTAACTAAGTCATATACCTATGTAACAAGCCTTTGAATCTCCCATAAACATTAACTAGAAATTACTGTTCATTGTTATCCAATGTTTGTACAAAAAGCATAACATATTTTCATAACGTGGATGTCTGCAAGTTTCCAGCCCAAATAGCTCAATGGGTTCGACTAATGTTGGAGATCAAAACAAAAATTTCGGGGCATATTTAATTTTAATGACGACAGACATATTATCATCTCTGCTTTACGTGAAGCCATGATTGGAATTATGACATCCCTGAAAGATATGCAGCTTCTATTTTGAACAATTTTCTTCATGGTGAAACTGCAGGGAAAGAATATTTTCGGTTCTGCGGTGTGAAGTCTGTAGTGCCATGGCCTTTGAACCACTAGATTTGTATCTGCAATATATGTATTGTGGCTGCTAGGCAAAGACCTCGAAACAAACAACGAGACAACAACCGTGTGAAGGAAATAGTTGCAAGAGTTCGGCTGTGAATGGAAGACTTTATGTGTGATATTTGGAGTAATTCAGCGAGACTGTTATAATTCCTATGTTAAAATCCATTGCCAGGAAATGGCTAGTGGTGACTATAATAGACTGAGGACATTAGTCTGTGTGTGGGAATGATCTGTAAAGTGTAGTTCCGAGTGGTGTGTTATCGTGGTCAAGAAATCCAAGATCAAATCCAGAACCCCGTATGTAGTCACTCCTAAATCCTGATAGTATATTAATGCCAATGAGATTTGCAAGGGAGCGCAGACGGCATTCCGAAAATATTTTTACTCCGTTGACAGTATAACCTTCCGGTCTTGTTGAAGAGGTCCGGGTCAGAAGGAAGAACAATATTAAAAGAACATAAAGCTATCCCTGCAACAGGCCGTGAAGGCCCTTAGGGTTATGAGACACATTTTTTAGACAATCGGCTCACAGATGGCGATGAGTTTGTCAGCCTTACGCACCAGCAGCCCTTTACCCCCATAATGCGGCTGGAAGAATATAATATTTTTATGAAGTTTTAAATTATCCTTTGTTACAACTCTGAGGGAATTATTTTACAAATGAATGTTTTGAGCTCTGAAACGTGTCATAGAGCGGCCTTCAGTCGCGTGTCGCCCGCTGTTGCCCCTTCTGACTTCGGGAATGGAGGAAGGCGGATGTGGACACTATTTATCTGGTTCCACGCCGCTTGTCACATGGAGGCGGCTGAAGGCATTTCATATAGGAAGCAAATGACGGATTAGTGAAATTGTTCATTTATGTTCCGTAAGGTCAATATTAGGATGATACAAAGATATCTTTCCATCTCATAATGACATGACACATACACATAACATATTACATTACATGTACTCGATAAGGGCCTAACGTGCTTCCCAAAGTGTCACAAAGAAAACACCTGAATAGCACTTCAAGTCATGGCAAGTCTGAAGTGGTCACATTTTTCCAGTTATTCACTAATCATCCTGACATTCTGTGATGTATAATCTCAGTTATGTATAATGTGAGCCGGTCATGGTAGCTCAGCGGTCTGAGGCTTGAACTGTCTTCGCTAGCTCGGAAGCCGGGATCATGGTTTCGAATCCCACAAAAGGCATGGGTGTTTGGTATGTATATGTCTTTATTCTGTGTTTGTGTTGTCCTGCGTTTAGGTAGAGGCCTTGAAATGAGCTGATCTCTCGTCCATCTATGGACATACCCTCTGTAAAATGATCATGAAACTGGAAATCAGAAGCCAGGGCCCAGGGGGTGCTGTAGAGCCAGTGAAAAAAAAATGTGACGAAAGTGTTACTAATTAAAGAAAAAATAAATAAACATAGAAACAAGTACACAGAACAGATTGCAATGATCTGCACAGTTAAGTTAACTTTTCTAGTTTTAATAAAAGTCGAACCAACTCTGTGTATTAATAATTTCTCTCAATTCTTTTAAAAGGACAGGACGAAAAATAAACAACGGTGTACCTGTATTTGCTTTTTAGTCTGAAATACTTCACTTTATTGTTATCATGTTCCTGATATATTAAAGCTCTGATTTGCACACGCATTTCTCCAGTCAGTAATTTCCAGTGAGGAATTGCTGGTTACACTTACAGTGAAGGAATTCCTAATTTGTTGGCATTAACTTGCTGTTCACTTCAGAAATGCAGCTGCTGCTTTTTTCGTTACACGGTGAATTTCGTTTGTTTGCAAGGGTGCATTCTCATGGAAAATTCCGACGGACGTTCCTCACGTCAAGCCGGACATAAATTCGCTTCCTGTTTGTCCTGTAGAGACTCGTTGTACTTAAACTTTTAGAATAATACCTTGTTCCTTACTGTGTCATGTTCTTCGGTTTATTCATTCTTCTGGCTAAGTGGTCTGACGTTTTCGTACGCTTATCTGGTACCATTGCAATAAAATTAATGGAAAGATGGACGCCATTAAGAGAGCACCTATTTATTAGGTATCTTTTCACGAATTCATACTATTTTTTGTGTGATTTAATTTTAGAAAGCTGCCAGTATCACACACTGTGCGACATCGAATGGTAGGATAATTGGTGAATAATAATTTAGAAACAATTTGAAAGACCTTGTCGAGGTAGCGTCCTGGCATTTGCTTTGATGTAGTGACGAAAGCTACAGAAACCCTGAATATGGTAACCGATGTTCCAGTCGAAATTCAAACCGAGCACCTCCCGAAGACAGGTCTAGAGCGTTGCCGCTACACATGCTTCCTCTTTTATTCTGCTCACTTCGGCGACCTTGGTGTGCGTTTGTTGGTAATACGAATACGTAAGTCTAGATACGAACCCATTGTCCTAAAACTAAAATAATTACAAAAATTACGCTACAGGGAAGATGATGTTATTTTTTTTTCACTTTGCCCAGTGTAAAATAGAATCAATTTTTGTTTGCTAACGGCCCTCTCAGGGGGGGGGACACGGTAGCGTAGTTGGTTGAGGCACTATGCTACAAGCCGGAAGGTCGCGGGTTCAAGTCCCGATGAGGTCATTCGATTTATTTTTAAATTGACCTAATCCTTCCAGCCACACTGTAGCCCTGGAGTCGACTCAGCCTCTAACAGAAATGAGTACCAGGAATATTGTTGGGAGTAAAGGGCGGCCGGCGCGTAGGGCTGACAACCTTGCCGCCATCTATGAGCCGATTGTCTAGAAAATATGGGAACCTCAACATCTCACAACCTTATGCGCCTCCATGGCCTGTTACAGGGATACCTTTACTTACTTACTTACTTACTTACTTACTTACTTACTTACTTACTTACGGCGCCCTCAGGAACTCAGATTATACGAACATAGCAGCGAATGCTTGAATTATAGGTAAAGGTAAAGGTAAAGGTAAAGGTAAAGGTAAAGCTGTCCCTCTTAACAGGCCGTGAAGGCCCATAGGTTTGTGAGACGTCTAGGCTCCCATATTTTCTAGATAATGGGCTCAAAGATGGCGGTAAGATTGTCAGCCTTAGGTGCCCGCCTCCATTTACCTCCCAGGTAGTTTCCTGGTACTCATTTATTTTAGGGGATGAGTCTACCCCAGGGCCATAGTGCGGCTGGAAGGATTAGATGAATTGAAGAAATCCCATGACTTCATCGGGACTTGAACCCGCGACCTTCCGCCTTGTAGCATAGTGCCGCAACCAACTATCGCGTGCCCTGTTGAATTGGTGGGAATAATTAATTTGAATGGATGTGAATGGCCACCCTCGTGGCCTGATATAAGGTCCCTCCCATTTCCTGGAAGGACTGGGAAACCCATTTAAAGGCTTAGTCGTGTCAGTAAGTGTTCAGGCTCAGATTCGAACTGTGTACCTCCCGAACACAAATCAGAAGTGTTATCCTTTGAGTCAGCTTTCTTGGTACAAAAAACCTTTATGACCTGTAGTTCCTGATGTTAATGAGATTTGCTTTTCTTCCCATGCACCACCAGTTCTGTTCATATGAGAATCATTGTTTGAGGATATCGAGTACATTCTGTTCGAACATCATGTAAATACTGCCACTTGACGAAAATAACGGGATCTATTTCGGATGATTGGATTTATTGGCACTTCAGTTATAAGTTCTCTTAATCACATTTAAATACAACTGTGATTTGCACACTTTCCAATCATCGTTGCGCAAGCAGTAGGATTCCCAGTCTTCATTTGTCGTCTCCTGGCAACGGTTCTCAACACAGAAACTAGCACTTAAAATCACTAAGAAGTCTTCTTGCCATTTCTTATTTAATCACCCTGGAATCTCGGAACTCAACTGAAAACTGTCTCAGTTGCAAGCGGACTCACGTTATATAGCCGCGGCACGGACAACTCAGAAAACACGTGACAGTGTTACGTCACCGCACACATGAAAGTGTGTTTACCGAACCGTTGCCTAGAAACGGGTTGCATAATCCCTTTGTTCCATTGTTGCATGTATGTATTACTTAGCAACGGATTTTTCTATGGCTCAACCGATCTTTCATGGAGCAAATAAGGCAGATTATATTGGGTGGGTATGAGCAAAAATTAAATTCACCTCACAAATTATTACGGTTACGTTGGTTCTGTCCTATGAACCGTGCGAATGTGAAGAGGTATAAGTAGATGCTACTTCCGTCTTCAGGTTCCAAATGAGTTGTGTGCGCTGTGTGCAATATATAGGCCTATATGCCGAAGGGCGTAATCGGAGTCAGTAATGAACAAATGTGAAAGTCTTAACTTACTGTATTGACATCTCCGGTACCGAATTTAACTGGATCGCAATCTGTTTCAAAGAGGATAGGAGTACACATTCACGGTCAGAGACAGCCAGCTTTCACTATACGCAATTCGTTCTTAAGTATCGTAAAAAATAAGAAAAATTTTTCCCGCTCTTTTCGTCTTAAATGATATTCCTGTGTTGTTTTGACCATGGTACCCGAATGGTGCCCTAAAGCAGCACCCACATTCCAGTAATAAAACGAGGGCTGCTGATGACAAAGGCCCAGTGAGATTGTGTCAAAGTGCCCCAGGGCCCATATATGTCTGCGCATGGCTAGCGAAGTGCCTCATGAGTAAAACCGGTATACCTACGTCATAACTCATCATTAAACAAGCTTGGTGATGATTGGTGCAACAGTCAATGGCAAACATTGTTAATACCGTAGACATCTGCAATGGGTTGATATAGACTGGATGATTGCAGGAAGCCATAAACATGGGGGAGAATGTTGTGTGTGTGATAGATATACTCGTAGCCTTGCTGAAACTCTCATAGCACCAACCGAATTCATCTCATTAGCATATACACCCCTTGGGCATTTACATGCAAACAAAACTGAACAATTAGAAAGAAATTGCATTGCTTGTTTCTACCTCTGTTTTCCCCTATCTGCTTATTACTCCTGTCTATTCACACAAAACATTTGTTCTTCATTCTCTTTATTTTCGTTACATTCAATATTGCCTCTCTTGTTTCTTCGTTCGTTTCTTGTGTTTTCTTCCTTTCCTTTTCGATTTTTTTTCTTCCTTCCTACATCTCTTTCTTGCCTTATTTCTCTTTTCCTTTAATCCCTTCTTTCACTGTTTTTACCTTCTCTACCTGTAATTGTTTCATACGTGTTTTCTATTTTCTTCGTTTGCCTCAATTTTTATTTCTTTCCGTCGTTCTCTTTTTAGCCTGCTATCCTTACTTTGAAAATATGGAAGTAGGCTTATGCGATCTCCATGCCGTCCGGTTGTCTGTGTGTCTGGGATTAATTTTGAATGAGTGAACCAATCGTTGTGAAACTTGCTGCGTGAATCATAGCATCTGAACCCATCTCAGCGGCGTACTTCATCAGTCTCTATGTCTCCATGTGTAACGATGAGTTGTAGAAGGCGTCGTTTTCTTCTGGGTCCGTAAAGTATCAAAGGAAAGCAGGCAGATAAGTTCCTTCCACAACTCCCTTTTTCCTGTTTCTCTGTTGTTACTCGTTTCTCGCTTTCTCTCTCTCATTTCCAGCTTTCATTTCCACCTCTCATTCTGTTATTTGCTTTTTCGAATTCAGGCACTGTTTATTGAACCTACATATAACAAGAAGCTATGCAGGATTGTATGTATGTGTATATGTGTTGTCTGACAATGTATATTTGTCATGTCATTCTCAATCTATAGCAGTATTCATGGAATTTCACTGGTGAATTTTTATGATCAGAAGTGTTTCATCTGAAGGAAAATAGTGTAACTTAATTCATTGCTTCAAGGGAGAAAGGACAGAATGAAAGGGACCGAAAACAGAAAGAATGTAGGTGAAGGGTAAAGACATGAAGACATGTTATTGGGCTTTCAGACTGGTTCATAGTACCCAGCCACATACATTTTTAGAACCAACTAACAAATATGCAGTTTCCTTACCGACACAAAAAAAAACAATTAAGGATTGTTGGATTTTTCTTGAGATTTCACAGATTATGACCATTGTTCAGCTCAGATTCAGAATTATTTTTATACAAATCAATCTTTCCGATATTCTTTAGCAAACCATAGAGAGGATTTGCCGGTTGCATGTCCATAGGCTGTGTAGGGTAGAATATAGGAGAAACGGAAGGAAATACGAGGTACATATCTGCCAAAAGTGGAAGAGAAATTGTATTAAAATATAAAATTATCTAATTTAAGTAACTGTTAATAAAAATTTAAGTATTCCTGGCAAATATTATTTTGCATTGTACTCTTATGTTTCCTGATGAGATCATTGTAATTTCAAGTGATCATGAAGAGAATTTGTGCGGGTTAAGTAAGTCGTGATGATAGAAGACGTCCATGGTGTCCAAGCGAAATAAATTATAAGCGTTTAGAATTCTGAATCTGTGAGGGGCGACCTATGTTTAAGTTGCGGGTATTTCAACGAAGGGGCTTTCAAAACTATCAGATGACTCGGTCACTTTTCTTCCTCTTTCATATTTCTCTGAGCTGTTAAACGGATATAAGCCTGCTGTAGATCTTTCTTATTGTCATTATTTATTTTAACTGCAAATGGGTTTTTACTCGATGACAGTGGTACTACAGTAAGACACAACACACAAATAACACATATCACACAAAAACGTACCAGGCCCGAACAAAACACAGCACACAAAACTGCACAAACAATAAAGGACAGTGCACACATGAATACAATGTAAATACAGTTACAACTACAATTTTATAAATTAATATTAATAAAGAAATAAGCATGCTATACACTAAACAGTAAGAGTACTGGAATGTGTAATGTCATGAACTGATGTCACCATTCTTGATCTCGGCACTAGATGGAAGTGAATGGTCAGCTTCACGTCCCGACCGCTTTACCGCCGGGGAAATCCCCCGTTTTCCTCTGGATTTGGGACTGAGTGGGCCCCAGAGCCGGTGTGGACCGTGTGGAGAAGTGAAAAATGTTGCACCTGACGGGAACCTAACCCCGGCCTTCCAGCCCTTAGCTTGTCATTATACCATTAAGCTATCCCGAATCCAGGTAAAATGATGAACACATACAGAAAGTTAGTCTCTATTGTTGATGACGTCACCGCTTACGCGGAAGTGTGTTTGCCAAGCCGTTGCTTAGAAACGGGCTGCATGACCCCGTTGTTCCATCGCTGCTCGGCGCGGACGACATAGAAAACAGCCTAATATGCTGTTGCGTGCTGGACCATGTTTACAGAGCTGTTGCCTGGCAACGTGTTGATCAAATTTGTTACAGTATGACTGTTAAATAATGAATCGTATGGGTTTTGAAAGAAAGCCTTAGCCTCTTAACTTCCAGTGTCCTTTATGCATTCTGACAATCATCGGTACTTATTTTCAGTCCTAGAGTCGTACCGGAAAATTTATGATCATAGAACAGGTAGAGCATTCCTTATCCATTCGGCCTATTATTGGAGTTTTGGAATGGCTCCTTGAAGCAACACTTGCAATAAATTTTAGCAATATAGTTATGTATTTGTCTTGTAGGCACACACGTCTGAGTGTGTGTGTGTGTGTGTGTGTGTGTTGGGGATGGGCCGGTTTGGACACTGCACTCAGACATGCGGCACAAATGAGGTCTGAATAGAGTGGAAAGCTCAACGATACTGTTGACGATAATTGGTGGGAAGTAATTTCTCTGTGCGCGCTACAGTACTCTCTAAATGGAGTAACGACAGGAAAACAGAATAGTCTAAACCACAACAATTACAGGTCTAAATGAAGCATTAGATCAAATTGAATATTTTTCCCGCGGTTTACGGAATTATTTTGGTGAACTTTGCTAAATCTAATGAACGTATCCCTAATAGGAAGTCTACATAAAACAATTAGGCTGTAACGAATTTTTCCGTTAGACTTGTAAGGATTCTGACGATGGTGTATACTACCTCTTTCTAAGGGGCCCAACTGAGTAGGTTTATCCTTCCCTATACACCTGAAGACGGAGACAGATCCAGTCTCCGAAACGTCGTGTTTTTTTTGTCTTTTTGTCTTTTACATACCAGACGATGGGTGAAGTCCAAAATAGGCCAAAAGAAGTACAGAATTTTTCCGTGTAACTTTTTGATATTATATTAGAGCTTTTGTTTTGTATTATGTCTTAATTCTTTGAGACCCAAAGCATGAGGGAGAACTTTCATCTTCCTGCATTCTATTCTCCTCGTCCTTTTACATATCCTTCTCTTTTTTTCTGAATTCTTATCACCTTCTTTCTCCTTCTGTCTTTGTCTTATCCCGTTCTTTCTCCTCTTTTGCCTCATTCTTATAATTCTTGCTCTTCTGCTGTTCGCTCAATTTCTTCTCCAGTTTCTTAATTTCCATGTGCCGCTGTCCCATGCAGTTATACAGTCGCATCAGAAGAGATTAAACACTCCACGCGATACAAATCTTTCACAGTGAAGTGGTCTAATGGTTAAAATATCCAGTAGGTTCTAAATGTTTCTGACGATGGTGGATGACACACAGAATTACTGGGTTTTTTTACTTTTTTCCATCGCCCGGAATTATAGGTAATAGAGGACACAACGTTTCGGAAACTGGATCTGTTTCCGTCTTCAGGTGAGAAAGGAAGACACCAACTCAGTTGGGTACCTTAGAAAGAGCTAATCTCAATCACTGGACCTGTGATTGAGATTAGCTTCTTTCTCACCTGAAGACGGAAACACATCCAGCTTCCGAAACGTCGTGTCCTTTATTATCTGGAATTGCGGACGATGGAAAAAGTCCAAGAACCCAGTAATTCTGTGTCTAAAATATCCACTTTAACTTTCTTCTGGACTGTTGTTAGGCTTTGGGTTTGTGTGTTTTTGATTTGGAAATATCTGCCAGAAGAAGCATGAATGCAAAATAGTGGTAAAGTATGCTCCTTAATATTTATTTGTGTCACCCTAATAAAGTGAGCCGGAATACCGCAGTCGGTATAGTTAATGGCTGCCGGCTGGAAGACCGACACATCGGAGTTAGAGTCCGTGTGGAGTCAAGAATTTTCATTTCTCCATGTCCAGATCTCTCAACTCCTATCCAATGGGTACCGGGAGCACTTTCTCCGGGGGTAAAGCGGCCGGGGCTTGAAGCTGACCACCCACCTCCAGCTAGTGCCGAAGTCAAGAAAACGTGGCCCTATACATCCACTCCCCCATTCGCCTTCATGGCGTAGTGCTTAATTAGTTAAGCGCAGGGACAAGTTTACCTTTATCACTGTTGTTACAATGACGCGCAGTGTTTTAGAGAGTTTCCATGTTTGTGTCAGACGGTGTTTTCCGTATACGCCGCTCAGGGATAATTTCACATTTTTACCTTAACGAAACCAAAAGTGTATGCAAAGGGATGATAGAGGCGACACAAGGCATCAGACTGGGTTTCTGCAGCCCAGTGATCTTGGATTCGGTAATGGATCAGAAAGGTTACGAAGGTGAATGTGCTCGTCTGAGAGCCATTTTTGAGGCTGGTGCGGATTTAAAATTAATTTGGCTCTGGTGATTTACCTTAAACCTTAAACGTCGGTAGTCAATACGGACCAATTTACCCCCGGCTTTAAAATTAAAATCCTTTCCTGTTTCCCACAACATGTATTTGTTTCCTGCCATTCTCATAATAGTATTTGTTTCCCTCGCTAATGCAACCAGATTTACCTGTCTAATGGAGATGTGAGATGGAAACCGCGCTTTTAAATGTTATTTAAACGATTCCGTGGCGTGCACGATCAGTTGTTTTACAGAGAATGTCATATTACCATACCGAGAAAACAGAGGAATGTCGCCTGGAGCCAGTTCATTCACATTGAACCATCAATACATATGCGTCTGCCTTCAGCTTCTGAAGTAACCTCCTTATTTCGTTTCAGGACACGGAACTGAACATTCCCGTCGAAATACTTCCTATATATTCTTATCTCCCCACCCGAGCTACACGTCAGTCCAGTCGTAGCTTCCGTGTCAGGATCATCCCACATTATCAAGTTATTCCAACCCACTTTTATTCAGATATTTTCACTGTCAATTTGTTTTTAAGAAACTGAGAAGCTTTCATCGCACAAAGCAAAAAACCAAAGGAAATAGTCACTGCTAGTTTATTTAATGACATTGTTTTATTTGAAAAGATTGTAGTAACTTATAACTTTCATATTACATGGGAACGTGTTCATGAATTGTTAGGAATTATATTGTCACGTGTTGCGTATGTGACGCGACAAATAACTGCACGCCCTTTTGGACCTAGCGAATTTATTGCACATTCGCTCTTACAATTACACAATTCACAGTTTCACAGTTACTGCCATCGGCAGTATCACAATTACTTCTCCTGCTTCCATTCACTCCGGCGAATGCTAGACTACAACTGACTGGTTACTCCCTCTCACTGACGAATATTCCTGTTATGTAGTTTCCGCACTGACAACACAGAAAACAGTTACGTGATAGGTTTCACTGTTGCGTGACGTCGTGTTTATCGATTGCCTAGCAACAGTCCCTGCACGGACTCCCCTGTTGCGTGACGCCGTGTTTACAAAGGCGTTGCTAAGCAACGCTGCGTAGCAACCAGCGCTCTTCGGCTCGGCTCGGACAAACACCGCTTTCCTTACTGTTGCGTGACCTCGTTTCCACTGTTGCGTAACTTTGAAACAGACCGTTTATCAAGGGTCTGTCTTCATGATAACTCGTTCCACCTCCCATTGCCCTCAACGGTTAGGCATGTCACAGTATTACTTTATAATAGACGTGAAATAATTGGACTTCTCATTCCAAGTATTTGCCTAAAGACTGATGAATAGCAGAAAAGACATATTTCATGATAATCGGTAACATCGAGATTTGAACCGTGTACCTCCCGTATAAAAGCCAATCAGCCTGGGTGGCAAGCAGTTGGAGAATATCAGATTATCTTTAGGTTTCAAGATTTTCTTTTCTTTATATATATTCAGAAATAGCTTTATGTATTCTTGTGCTATAGTAAAAAGTATCGTAATACTAAGAACTTTCATAAACCAGGACTTGTGTTGTAACTCTCTCCCCCTTCTTTGCTTCTGGTGTTGCATTTTTGTGTTGTTTTTCTTGCTGTTTTACTAAATGTATACCGTGTATATGAAAGTACGTATTTTGCATTTCGAAACGTATCTGTGCGAAACTGGACTTAAAAGTTTGTTCCAAGTGAGGCTCCTTTGTTGCTCGTGCTGTAGATCTGGTGCAGTGGAGCAAGGAAACATTATCTGTTCTCTCGCCTGGTGTGGCGGAGCGCCGCAGCTAACTGGCATAATGAAGGGAACTAGAGCAGTCACAGCTGAAACGCGGGGCCTGTGAAGCTCCAGGACTGAATAACTTAATGTCTAATCAATGCTTCCGCTTATTGCAGAGCGTGTAAACCCTAGTACCCTCACAACTAAGCATTTAGATTGTGTCACGTGTGTACAAGAACAAAGAGATGGAAATGCCTTGAAGACGGATGCATTATGTCCGTCCGAAACTACAATGACCATCCACAAATATACACAGTGTAACAAACTGCACGACAAGAATCTGTACATTCACTGTAATGTATTGATGTTTCAGTGTTTCCTTGTGTTACTCCATTTATAGGGTGCGTAAAAAGAAACAAATGTGTTTTGGATAATAAAATATGCGATGAAAGAAATGAATTTTTGCTTTTTATACTTTGTGTTGGCTGTGAGAGGAATGACGGTGTGTGTGTAAAATGAAATGCGTTTCAAAGATCCCGTTGAACAATAAAACGGACATTACTATGGAAGTTATAAAAAGAAAACTTCAGTGGCGTATAACAGTGCTTTTATATGGACCCTAAAGTTGCATGTAGATGAAGAATAGAATGAGTGGAATTTAGGCCGAAATGCACATTGAATTTAACTTCCTGCATTCTTTTTTTTTTCTTGCTTTACACGAGTTTACTCAGTTCTCATGTATCTGTACAACAGGAGTCTGCTGCATGTACACTGCGCTGTTTAACTTAGATTCCACCTATGTTATATTTTAGCGTCCTGTTGCACTGATTTAAGTTCATGATTTGTTTATTCCGTCTTGCAGTGCATACACTTATCTATCTTCTTCTCTCACTTNAACTTTTATATATAAATGTGTATTTTCTCAGGATAACTTTATAAGATTTATTTCAAATATTTTACATGCGCTTTAGGATACTTGCTATAAAATCTGCATATGAGAGATGCGAAATTTATATACATTTTTGTTAGAAAATATTAAATAACTAGCTTTATGGAACTGAGCCCTTCTTGAGAATCCGCCATTTCTGCGGCTACTAAAGAACTTCCCAGCATTTAAGGAACTCAAAGATTTATTACCGTGTTCACAAGAGCCCTCCACGGTTCCTGTCCCGAGCCAGATCAAACCAATCCCTACCACCCCATCCTATCTCTCTAAGATCAATTTTAATATTATCCACCAACATACGTCTTGGTCTTCTATTCGAGCTTTCCCACCAATATCCTATGTGCATGCCTCTTCTCCCCATTCGTGCTACATGCCCTGTCCACCTTATCCTCCTTGACTTGATCGTTCTAATTATACTTGGAGAAGAGGACAAGTTATGAAGCCTCTCTTTATGCAGTTTTCTCCAGCCTCCTGTCACTTCTTCCTTCTTCGGTCCAAATATTCTCCTCAACTCCCTGTTCTCAAACACACTTAGCTTATATTCATCCCATAATCCCAGAGACACAGTTTCACACCCATACAGAATCACGGACAAAATTATAATATTTTATTCTAATTTTTATGTTTTTAGACAGCAGACGAGAATACAAAAAGTTCCGGACTGAATGTTACACAACATTTCCCGAATTCAGTATCCTCTTAATTTTCTCCGGAATCAAATTTTGATTTTTTATTGTCCTTAACAAATATTTCAACTACGCCACATTTTCAATGTATCTGTTAGCTTACCCTGCATTATTGTGAAGAGACAACATATACTTAGTTTTCTCTGCGTTTGCTTCTACACTAATCTCGTTACTAACACAAGTTGAAGTTTCTGTGTCTTTTCCTTTTTTTTTACCTATATTATCACCAAGTGGATTCACATCAGCGTAGACTAACAGCTGATGTGTACCATTAGTTTCAGTCCCATCTGGTTTCCCTGGACCTTCCTTATGGCATATGATAAAGCAAAGTTGAAAAGGAGTGGCGATAAAGCATCTCCTTGTCTTAGACCATTCTGGATAGGAAATTTATCAGACAAATGTTTACCTACACGGACTTTACTATACGTTTCGTTTAAACACATTTTAAACAGCCTAACTAGTTCCAAGGGTACACCAAATTCTCTGAGAATATTGCACAATACTTCCCTCGTAGCTGAATCATAGGCTTTCTTGAAATCTATGAATAGCTGATGTACTGTCTCACTATACTCCCATTTTTTTCTCCAATATCCGACGAATGCAAAAGATCTGATCTGTAGTTGATCTGTTACGTCGAAACCCACACTGATGATCCCCAATAATTTCATATATGTATGGACTTAACCTTGGGAGAAGAATATTGGATTAATTTTGTACGAAATTGCTAGCAGGGATATCCCACGATAATTAAAAGATGGAAAATTTGTCCTTGTGCTTAACTAATTTAACAATATGCGACGAAGGCGTATGGTGGAGTGGATGTATAGATCCACATTTTCCTGACCTCTGCACTAGCTGGAGATGCGTGGATAGTTTCACGCTAACGTTGGGTGAATCCCATAGCCCGTCTGGACGAGGTGGATAAGAGAGAATTCTTCACCCTACCGGGACTCGAACTCTGTCCCTAGGTCGCTCATCCCATAGCTAATCGCTGTACCGATTACGGGAACCCGGTTCTCCCACGATAATTACGCTTATTATATTTAGGAAAGAATAAATTAAGGATATGATAAAATGTCATTGGTTAACTTTATGAATGTTTGAAGAATACTATTGGTTCAGATTAATGAATATATGTGTATACAGGTTACATGCAAAGAATTTAGAAGCCAATAAAAGTATCTTTTTGTGGTGAATATTGGACCCGTATTATATAAAATAGTTTACTTTATAATAATTTTTTTCCCGTGGCACTGCAGCCCCAATTTGGGCCTAGGCCTACCTCCATGAAACTCTCCGTTCACTTCGGTTTACTAGATCTTACACATACGGTAGGACTCCTCGGGCGGGTGATCAGCTCGTCGCAAGGCCTCTACCTGTACACAAACACAGAAAGACGCACACAAACATCCATGCCATGAGTGGGATTCGAACCCACGATCTCGGCTTCCGAGCGAGCGAAGACAGTGCATGCCTTAGACCGCTCGGCTACCGTGACCGGCACTTTATAATAATTACTTTTTAATTTTACATTACAGATATGTTCTATTTTTTGGTAGAGTCTAAAGGGTTCTGACTATGGTGGTTGACGTCGCAACTTTTATTTTATGGTTTCCTGTTATCTCCCGCTGAACTAGCCTAGTCTTATACTATGTTGAAATAGTTGGGTAAATCTGACAGGAGTTATTCTTTGATTGAGATTAGCTATTTCTAAGGGGCCCAACTGGGTAGGTGTCTTCCTTCCTCACCTGAAGACGGAAACAGATCGTGTTTCCGAAACGTCGTGTCTACTACCTAGAATTCCGGACGATGGAAGAAGCCCAAAAACCCAGTAATTCTGTATCCTCTATTGTTGTTTAACATTCATTATCAGAGTGTTTCTAGCAAAGGAATCACTTTACTGACACAAACAGCTCTCAGATATATTATTTTTACATGGGCAAATGTAAAATGTTTCCGATATATAGCACCACGTGACATTAAGGAACCGTCACAGGGTACTGAATGATGCAACATAAATATAACGAGGGCGAAGCGAATCGAGAAAGAAATGAGAGACGAAGTGAAGGAAGAAGGAAATAAGTAAAGCAAATTTATCATCCAATTAGCTTCAAGTATTGAGCTCTTTAAACGGCTTTTCCAAGTGCTCTTGCTACCAGCCCAGTCGCTAATGCAAGGTACTGTAACCAAGGCTTTTTATTTACGGCTCACGTGTCCATCGTGTTGTTACAGGCTTCATGGATATGAGTCGGTGTTTCTTAGGCCTCTGTGCGGAACCTAAAATGGTATCTATAATCATCACACTGAAAGACAAGATGAAGGACTGGTGAAGATTTGCGAAATATACAGAAACTCAGAAAGGTTTCACAAATAATGCGTTCAAAATGGAGCTGCGTGTGAGCTTAGCAGTTACATACAACTCACTGGAAGATTTAAATTTGAAGATCGCAATGGACATATGGTTATAAATTCTGGATCTTATCCGAAAGTTCTCAATTTGAATGTCTTGCTTGAGCGAGAGAATTTTGTCATGTGTAGGGTCTCTGCGTGACTTATAGACGGGTTTTGGATTGAGTGACTGGATTTATTGACACGTTATATGTTCCACTCCGGATTACAGGTATCACAGCGCTAAAGCTGATCTCCCCACATTACAGTTCACCGTTACCCACACCCTAGGGTTCGCAGTATTCATTGGTCGTATCCTAGGAACGGATTCAATAGAGTAGTTAATAACATTCTCACTGTAACTGCAGCACACATGAAGTCTTCTTTGCACACAACCTAATTACTTTCTTGCCGTTTCTTCTGTCACCTTCGACTGTCATCTCTGTCAGTTCTCTGTTTCAACTGTCAACTCCGGAACTAGATTCAGTTCTAGTCAGAGTCAGAGCTACTTTACGACTGACGGTTTACCGCCAGTCAGTTCGTCTTGGCATCAGGCTCCTTGAGGCCCACGACCAGAGATATTTTTTTCCAACTACTTTTGATCCTCGTTATATAGCCTCGGGACGAACCCACAGAAAACACCGTTTCCTAACAATTCCTCTATTCTTATAAAGCTGTGTTTACCTTGCTGTTGCTTCGAAACGGAAGTTATCCGATTGCTGCTTGCGTATTCGTTTCCGCCTCTTGTGATTTCATTATTCCGGCTTTCGGGTGTCATGTCACAGTATTCTGTAAACATACAAGTAACATAAAGTAACATACTAGACTGACATTCAAGAGATGCTCTTGAACTTCGTGGTTTTCCTCTCACCCCCAACTAAATGTCGATATTCTCGACTTACCTCACACCAGGCTGCGACAGATTCCTCCCATATTCTTTCGAATTCATTATTCACTAACCACCACACAATTCGACGCCTTGGGATAGGAAGCGCTGACAGTACCAATAGAAGCGACCATAAATAAATATAATATTGAAATACGTGTTCATTTTGTGGCTTTTGAAAGTTCACTGAAGTGAAGAAATGATGCTTGTAAACAAAACGGTTTTCTCATGAAACCTTTTCCATTCCACGATACGAAATTCTTCTGTAATTTTACATTACATATTATGTAACTTTATATTACGTTAAAACCTAGAGCTACTAAAATGTGGAAAACAATTTAATCCTGCACAAAATTCTATTTTCACGAAACGCCACCAACTTTTTCATCTCTGCTGGTACTGTGAATGATTAGAACAGAGCGGGACATGACCGACTGAAATGTTCTGTACGACAGAGATACGGAAATGGCTGGTCAGACCATGAGGCCTGATTAGACTTCAACGATTTCCAGGAACTGAGCAATGGGACTAATCTGGCTGTCAGTGTAGAAGGCATACAGTTTTCTGGACACCCAGTACAACGCGCCGCATGGCGACAAACGTTCTTGCAAAGGACTTCTGTAGTTTTCGTTCCTTTCGATTTTGACAATGAGAGAGAAGGGGGTGGCTGATCATGATGAGGAAGGCGGGGTTCACACAGTGTCATCGCCTCTGCTCACACCAGTAACGACGATGTTTCCAACGCCAGTTTTGCCTACTAGCCACTCTACAGTGATTGAAGTGTTCTGCATTCTTGTAGCTCACTGAAAGCACATTCAGATGCTGGCGGCACCAACGAAATTCTAAACTGTAGCCTCTGAAGCGAGAAAATAGGATCTCTTGCCTTTCAGAATGTAGCTAAATAGAAGCCTTTCGTAACAGAGGAAGCCAATGGTAAATTCCGGTTGTAGTGTCACTGAAGAGGAATGCTGTGCCTGCACGTCTAAGCGAACCAGCAGGAAAGTTCGGCCTTTTCTGGTTTGTGAGTAACCGGATTGTGCTACTTTTTTATTGTGACACCGTATACACTTTTATGTGAATACCAACGTTTTAGAGACATTTCGTGCCTCCACCCCCAAAGTTAACACTTTCCGTGAATAACTGTCGACACAGTATCGAAGTCAAAGTCCCTTTTTACTTGTCCTGGCTCATGATCGACCACAATGACGTGTTATAGCGTACACAGTATGACGCGTAAGGCAGACTCCTATGCGTACAAGAAGAGCTGCAGAAGTGTCACTTATTGTGATTACAAGGCAAACGAAATAAACAAAATTTTACATGAAGAGTTCTATGTTCTGGGATATAGCTTCGTATAGTCCGTTGAAAAAAACGACGTTTCGGAGGAACATATCGCCATGTCGACATAATCTTCTGAAATTTTTTCCTATTTTCAAACGGGCTATACTGCATTATATCCCGGAAGATAAAACTTCACAATCGCCGCTGCGAGAACTTCAAATCCTACAAAACTTTGTGTTTTTCATATACACGTATATGTGTACATAAAAGTAAGTAAAAGTAAAGGTATCCCAGTAAAAGGTCGTGGAGGGTTGTAGATGTTGAGGTTCCTACATTTTCTAGACAATCGGCTCATAAATGGCGGCAAGGTTGTCAGCTCTACGCGCCGGCTACACTTTACCCCCCAGGAATATTCCTGGTACTCATTTCTGTTAGGGGCTGAGTCGAACCCAAGGCGATATTGCGCCTGGAAGGATTAGGTCAATGAAAAAAATCCAATCTCATCTGGACTTGAACCCGCGACCTTCCGTTTTGTAGCATAGAGCCTCAACCAACTACGCTACCGCGTATATTTACTTTTTCTGTTCTCTCTCTCTTTTCTTCATTTTTCTTCTGCCATGACGGATTAGGCTCTCTGGCCTGTCCCATTCAGAATTACTAATTCCGAGTCATTTAGAGAGTCGCTGGGACTGCTTGGAATGGGGATCAGCCCGACGCAAGGTCGCTACCCACAGAAGACAGCACAAACACAGAACAAACGTTGACAGACTTCTATGTCTCGAGTGGGATACGAAACCACGATCGCAGTGCTAGGGCAGGTGTGTTTCATGCCTTAGACCGGGCGGCCACCGTGACCTGATTCCTTTTTCTTTCTTGCAAACATATTTATGTATGTTTGCATATATATATATATATATCTTCTTCGTGTAAGGAACAACATACCACTACGGTCTGAAACGTGCCATTTCCGGGTTTAAGGTTTGTGTTTACGGATCGGCTCTCGTGAGATCTCTGGCCACACAGGGATACTTAAAGAAAGAAACCGCAGACATCCACACCTCGAATGGGATACTAACCCAGATCCCAATGTTCGGGCGACAGAAGACGACACATGCGTCAGACGGCCACTGCGATTGGCTGTGTGGGCTTCCTGTTTTTAGATGTCTCTTTATTATCATTTCCTCTTGCCTTTTTCTGTTTTGCTTATTCGTTTCTCTCACTCTCTTTCTAACTGTGTATACGTATGTATGTACGTGTATGTTAAACTTGGGAACAATGATATATCACTATTCAGGTAGTCCTTGTCGCACCAAACAACCGTATTGACACGATAGAGGTGGAAATGGAGCCCGCACTGCTATTCATCCCAAACAAACAAATGTTTCCTTATGTGAATATATACCTGTACTGTGCCCATTGAATGAAGTGTGCAAACAGACGCAATCAAGTGTCCAGTAGCTTTTGGTTAGAAATGTTTGGAAATTCTCCTTTTCAAAACGTTTCTCTTCTCTCCTGTTGCATGCCTGTTGAGATGCATTCGAATGCCGTGTTTTGAATAGCAGTGTTTCGTCCTAGGAGTGTTTCATATCTAGTGATGTGATTTATTTCCACACCCATAAGTACGTACAGGATAACGGTAACTTGCGAAACCATGTTTATCATCTGTCTCACATGATGGCGGTAATAAATTTGTTTATGAAAATAAAATGTTTCTTTGTGTACAACAAGAGTGGAAAAGCTGAACACTCTATTTGAATTCGTATATTTAACTTCAAAATACAGTTTTTTTTGTCAGAAAGTGTCACTGTTATTTATGTTCGCTTATTGCAAACAAAAATTGGGTCTCTGCTGGAAAAAATTATATATGTATGTCCTATATTTAAAAACTGAGATATTGGTGTCGCCGCGTAGTGCTGCCGCCTAGCAGCAACTTCCGCAACCCATATGCCTGTAAAACAATAGAAGTTCTTGAGATAATTTAAAATGGACAGAAAGTTTGTTCCGAAAGGATTGCTTATATGTCCATTACTTCTCTTGGAAACAGCAAATGACCCAGCGTTTTTCCTTAAAAAACGAGAGCTGTCCTGCCAAATGATAACGTGACGGCAGTAGAAGAAATGTATGGTGCTGTTGGTGATCATAAATGTGAAATCGCACCTACTAATGGTCAGGGAAGAGAAAAATAAGGGTCATAAATGTACAGAAATGAAGACGCAGATGACTGTAACACGAAACTGAGAGCAGCTACTCAAGAAGAGGCACATAGGTTCACTGTACAACCGCAAGCATATCGAGCGCGTTGAGCTGCAGTGTCTCTACCATTGCTTTCCGTTTCATCCAAATCTCCCGGTGAGAAATATGAAAACGAATACGGTACTATTTTATAGTAGGCAGATGTGACACTAAATTTTCGGTATTCATAAAGTTGGAAAATGTAAGGTAGTTATATACACATACCATTAGAGCAAAGGAACGCGTGATAAGAATGTTACGTCGGCGGTTTGAAGTAATTTAACAGCAGGCATATGGAAACTCTGTTTTCTGATGGTTGTCCAGGACAAAATAAAAATCGCCTAATGCTTCAGTTCGCCTACGTCTCGGTCCGTCAAACTGCGAAAGTCGTCACACGTGTCTTTCCAGTAATGGAGCATTCATATTGTCATGATTTAGGGGCGTGACTGTAGACAGGATTTGGATTGGTGAATTGGCTTTATTGACCTACTGCGCCACCCCGGCTCCTCTTCGTCGTGATATAATGCAGTGTAAAATGGATGAATGTGTTTTTTTTTTCAAGAAAAATTTGTTTCGCTCTAATTATTTTGTACTTTATTGCCTGTACAGTGTTGTCAGAGTTGTTTCGGTACCTGCAGGTCATGTATATGCAACTTCGAATTGGTACTGTTTGTAACTTATACAGATAACAGGAGAATAGTTTTCCCATTTTTTCAAAACAAAATTTTCGGACATATGCTGTTTACTTTGAAGCGTCCCAATTAATGTCGTTAGAGGAAAGCACAAAAATACCACACTCAGTACACTCTCTAGATATTTTTCATTGTATTTTGTTAAATATATGCCATGTTTAATAATGTTTCATATAAACATTACAGATTTATAAAGTGTCGATTTTCCCATGTTTTAAAGTGATTGATGACATTTTTGTACCATGCTCCATTAGAAGAAAAAGTATTAATCTCATTTGAACTTAACTTATTCCATTCAGTGCCGGTGCGAAGTTTGGTGAAGCCTCAGGGAGAACTCTTCATTCATCTTTGAAATTAATATAAACACGGGCGATTCAAAATTGATGAAGACCAGAAACTAAATGAATACAAACATTTAATGTAGATTCTGATTGCCAAATTCATAACAAGTCGTTGAGTATTTTCAGAGATTAACTCTATCTGTGCTATATACTTAAATTCGCTTAGTGGGGGCTGGGGTCCAACTGGGTCAACTCGGCACGGCGGCCACTGATTGGCCTATTGTAGGCTGCCTGGGTGAATATTATGATGGAGAGTTTGTTGGAATGAAGGTTGTCAGGGGAAACCGAAGTACTCGGAGAAAAACCCGCCCCAGCGCCACTTTGTCCACCACAAATTCCACTTGACCAGACCCCGGGATCGAACCCGGGCCGTCGCGGTGGGAAGCCAGCGACTAACCGCTTGAGCTATCGCGCAGCCTGTTATATACTTAAGTTGACGTATTAGATGATGTGTTAGTTTGGTTGAATTAAGCGAAGCGAGTTAAAGTTAGTTTTGTTTTGTTAAAGATGTGTATGTAGGCTACATTCCTTGGAAAATTCTGCATTCTTAATTAGCTAAATATTCGGTACAGAAAAAGTTACTTAATCTGTGGGATACACATGATCTCTTAGTCATGCGATCTTAATGTAAGGTTTGCACAGACAAGGCCTGCATAAATGTCTGTACGGCGCTTTTATATGCCTGTATTAATACGTTTCAAAAATGTCGGCCAACTTGTCTTCAGTTATCGTCAGTTGCGGTCAACATGTGTTGCAGCAGAGTTTGGATAAATTTATAAATTATGAAATTAAATATATTACTAAATTTCATTTCAGCCATCTATGGGTTTCCTTTTCCTGTAGGTCCTCAACAATCCCAGTTTCTGACAGTTTTCCAAAGGGTTCTGACGATTGTGTATAACACCAGAATTCATGGGTTTTATACTTTTCCCATTGTCCCGTATTCTCGAAAATAGATAAGACGACGTTTCGGAAACTGGATCTGTTTCCCTCTTCAGATGAGGGCGAAGACACCTACTCAGTTGGGCACCTTAGAAAGAGTTAATCCTGTGATTGAGATTAGCTTATTTTAAGGGGCCCAACTGAGTAGGTGTCTTCCTCCCTCACCTGAAGGCGGAAATAGATCCAGCTTCCGAAACGTCATCTTTTGTGTTTCCGAAAATATCTGACGATTGAAGAAATCCAAAAACTCAGTAATTCTGTCTCACAGTTTTCTTTCAATGTTTAAATTGTTGAATTTGGTGGTTTGGTCTGACATATAATTACTCAAATAATTCATTTTTGTATATTGGGTCATGTGGATTAAGACACCGAGTCCTTTGGCCCATAAGACCACTGTATGGATCTTCGTCGGCAAGGAATACTTAAATCTTTTATGTTTAGCGAGGACACTTTCCTTAAATGCTGCTTCCCGTATTTTATTAACAGTGTATACACACATATATACTACATTATAGTCAATGTATAAAACGCTTAGGTAGTTTGCCGAACCTGGCCAGTCGCAACGAATTCGCGGGAACGTCGATAGTGGCGCTACTAGATGGATCTATTACGATAGCTGCTTTCAGAGTATGCACGCGAAGTAAATAACTAGAGAGAACATACACGAAAATACCGCTCAGCAATGGAGATCTCATCTGTGGGTGCGGAGATTAAATCAGTACCTAGAAGTGGTCCATACTGTTTCTGAATACACAATTTACAATTTTATATCACCGCCATACACACACGAGACAAATGAGCCAGGATATGGACAACTGGCCGCGCCATAGCTCAAGCGGTTAGTCGCTGGCTTCCCACCGCGGTGGCCCGAGTTCGATCCCGGGTCTGGTGAAGTGGGATTTGTGGTGGGCAAAGTTGCGGGTTTTCTCCGAGTACTTAGGTTTCCCCTACCAATCTTCATTCCACCAAATTCTCCATCATCATAATCATCCGGGGCAGGCTACAATAGGCCAATCAGTGGCCGCCGTGCCGAGTTGACCCAGTTGGGCTCCACCCCCCACTAAGCGAGTCACACCAGAGGGATATCGCCAAAGCAACACAACTGCACGAGGCGCGACCTTAGAATAAGCGTTTGCTGAGTCCCGTAAATGAGTTAATGAAAAGCAATTAAACACAATTTGGCCCTGGAGTCAGTTAACCTAAATCGTTCTCTCGTTAATGGGAATGTTCAGATTTAAACCTGACAGTCAATTTGTAGAACGGTAACAGTGCTGCAGGTTGTGCCTCTAGCATGGAGGATCTAATTTCGAACAAAATTTATAAATTTACTAAGAAATGAAGGAATTTCTGACATAATTTATTCTACGTTTTACTATTCGGTTAACTGATTTTTGGGGCCACAGTGTATATACATAAATAAACAAATAAATATAATGCTTTGCTATTTATTTATTAACTTGCAAGTCTTGCTAGAAGGGAATATGTTGTGCCGGGTACAGCTAGTTATATTATTATTATTATTATTACTCACTCATGGAACTGAGCCCTTCTGGAGGAGCAGCCCATTCTGCAGCTAGTCAAGCATTTCCCAGCATTTTATAGAATTCACTGGTCCCTATTCTGAGCCAGATCAATCAAATCCATACCATCCCATCCTATCTCTCTAGGATCAATTTTAATATTGTCCACCCACCTACGCCTTGATCTTCCTAGTGGTCTCCTTCGATCTGGCTTTCCCACCAATATCCTATATACATTCCTCGTCTCCCCCATGCTTGCTACATGACCTGCCCACCTCATACTCCTCGACTTGATCAGTGTAATTATACTTGGAGAAGAGTACAAATTATGAAGCTCTCATTATGAAGTTTACTCTAACCTCCTGTCACTTCATATTTCTTCGGTCCAAATATTCTCCTCAACACCCTGTTCTCATACTCAGGCTATATCCCACTCTTAATGTCAGAGACCCAGTTTCACACCCATGCAGAACCACAGACAAAATTATAGTTTTGTGTATTCTAATTCTTATGTTTTTGGACAGCAGACGAAAAGCCAAAAGTCATTTAGATATGCTTTGCATAATTTCAAGCTAAAGGAATGGTTGTTGAAGGAAATGTCGCACAGAATGAAAAGACATCTGTTGAAGTTTCCTTATATTTATGACTCATGTTTTTAAAAAGACATTTTGGCGAAAGTAATCTCTTCGAATCCTTATAGTAGATATTGAAAGGCAAAGTTATACCTGGCCTAATTAATTGAGCACCGTGCCAGGAAGGCGTAGGGGGCAATAGAGGTGTGGCTCCACCATTCGTTCTGTCGACACTAGATGGAAGTGAGTGGCCATCTTCACGCCCCGGGCTCCTTGCCCCCGGGGAAGGAACGCCAGGAACCCTTCGCGTCCTGGACACTGAAAAAAATAAAATTCCTTTCCTCTGCCAGAAGTCAAACCCCGGTCGTCCAGTTAGTAGGCCGTAGCTATACCTACTGAGCTCTCCCGGCTCTTATAGGAGATATTACCAACCTGAGCGATTAGACCTGATAACCTCTCCCGTTCTAAGTCAGATTTGTTTGATTAGTTCATCTCCCCTTTAATATTTGTCTTAAACCATAATTCAGAACTCACATGCGGTATGACGCTTTCCAGTTTCTTTCAGAATGTTCATGCCATTTATTTCCGTATTCTGAAATTTAGTCAGTACGAGGGGCGTTCAAGTTCTAAGGTCTCCGATTTTTTTTCTCAGGACTGGGAGCAGATAGACACATGCGGTTTGTTTAAAATACGTGTGCACTCTTTATGAATGCGTGACAGAAATGGCAGAACTCTACGGCACACAGAACTCTAGTGATAGCGGAGAGTGTGAGGAGTGTTTTTGATACTTAAAATGGCGACGTTTTCGTTACAAGAACAGCGAGTAATCATTCGTTTTCTCCACTTGCGTGGTGCGACACCCATTGAAATTCATCGCCAGTTGAGTGAGACATGTGGTGATGGTGTCATGAATGTGAAAAATGTGCTTTCGTGGGCGCGACAGTTCAAAGAAGGCCGAACGTCGTGTGACAACGAACCAAAACAATCTCGGCCTCGCACCAGCCGGTCTGACAACATGGTCGAGCGAGTTGAGAAAGTTGTTTTGGAGGATCGCCGATTGAGTGTGGAAAACATCGCCCCCAAAGTTGGCATTTCCGTGGGATCTGTGCACAAAATCCTGCATGAAGACCTGCGAATGCGGAAAGTGTCCTCCAGGTGGGTTCCACGAATTTTGGCGGATGACCACAAGGCTGCACGCATGGCAATGATGAAGGCATGAATGGGACTTTCTTTTCATCAACTGTGACAATGGATGAGACATGGATGCCGTTTTTCAATCCGCTATTGCATCAGCAATTTTCCAGTGGTCAAAACAGACTCCTACAGAAGCGTTCGCAGCGGCCATGGAATCATGGCGTCGACGTTGTGAAAAATGTGTACGGCTGCAGGGAGATTACGTTGAAAAGTGACAGAAGTTTCAAATTTTTTGTATGATTATTGTGTGAGAAAAAAAACGGAGACCTTAGAACTTGAGCGCACAACGTAATATTGTAAGATGAAAGCCAGAAGAAGCAGTGGTAGAGTAAACACGCTATGATGTCACTAATCAAGGAACCGTGGCTAAGAAACGGCCGGTAAACAATGATTATGAAAC